>NW_026576125.1:0-195362 GCF_028641065.1 Leucoraja erinaceus | reverse complement strand
TGTGTGTATGTCTGTGTGTATGCATGTGTGTGTGTGTGTGTGACTGTGTGTGTGTGTGTGTATGTGTGTGTGTATGTGGGTGTGTGTGTGTGTATGTGTGGGTGGTGTGTGTGTGTGTGTGTGTGTGTGTGTGTGTGTGTGTGTGTGTGTGTGTGTGTGTGTGTGTGTGTGTGTGTGTGTGTGTGTGTGTGTGTGTGTGTGTGTGTGTGTGTGTGTGTGTGTGTGTGTGTGTGTGTGTGTGTGTGTGTGTGTGTGTGTGTGTGTGTGTGTGTGTGTGTGTGTGTGTATGTGTGTGTGTGTGTGTGTGTGTGTGTGTGTGTGTGTGTGTGGGTGTGTGTGTGTGTGTGTGTGTGTGTGTGTGTGTGACTGTGTGTGTGTGTGTGTATGTGTGTGTGTGTCTGTGTCTGTGTTTCTGCCTGACGTGGGGTGTCAGCCTTTGATTCGTTGTAACCCCACCCCCCCCCCCCCCCCCCCACCCCCCCGATGCACCCATTTTGTCGCCTCCTGCTGGCCAGTGACCATAACGGCTGCTGGTGCCCGCCTCTCGCCTCAAAGACTCCATTTAAAAACAGCCGCACTGCTGACTGCGGGAACGGCTTGAGTTGGAGGACCACGTCTCCCTTGGGGGTTACGGGTAGGGAACAGCTGCGTTGGGGTAGCAGACCCAACGGGTCTGCACTTGGTCTAGTTAAACTTAAATTAATGGTCCCTTCATAGGATTTTTTGTAACTAAAATAAATAAGCAGAGCATAATGCCAAGACAAACTCTTATCTGTCTACACATAATCCATATCCCTCCATTCCCTGTATATTTATTTGTCTATCTAAAAATGTCTCTTAAATGCCACTATTATATTTGCATCTTCCACTAACTGGTAGTGTGTTCCAGGTACTCTCCGATCTCTGGTTTTAAAAATCCTGCACTGATCATCTCCTTTAAACTTTGCCCCTCTGGCCCTTATATCTATGTTCTTTACTACTTGATATTTCTATCCTGGGAAGTTTTGATGGTCTTCTCAACAACCATCAGGCTATTGAACACAATGACACGAACTAAACTTCAAACTATGAACTCCTTAGTTTCCTCTCAGGACTTTGTGCCTTGTTTTTTTATTGCACTGTATAGTTTTTTTAATTGAAATTTTTTGTTTGTTTATTTGATACCCGTACTAATCATCGTGGTGATTGTCCATATGATTAGTAGTGCAACTCCGACTTCCGGGTTGGACATGGAGTGAACAGCTGTGTGTGAGCATAGCTCCCAATTTCTGCTCAAAGTCTACCTGTTCATCTTTGTCATATGCTTGAGGTAGCCCACTATTGAACATTATGAACGAGTCAAGGCAGTGTTAAACATCTGAAACGGCAAGTAAAATACACCATTGAGCTAAAACTGGGTGAAAAGATGGCAAAGTCTCAAACAAGAATACTGCAACCATGGTAGCGCTGCCTGATACTGGGCCTGAACTACCAGAGGATGTCGGGAGGCTTCATTCAGTACTCCTTGCCGATATAACACAAGCGGTTAACTCTGTCCTAAAAAGGGAACTTGAAGATGCTTTGTCGCTGGTGAACACCACCCTGGAGCAAGGTAAGTCCTACTATGAAACACATGATGAACGTATTTGTGAGGTTGAAGACGGCCTGAATGACCACAGTGACAGACTGGTGAGCACCGAAGCTGCCATAGCTACATTACAGAGTGTAAACACACTTCTGAAAGTGAAACTAGATGACCTCGAGAATTGGTAACAGAGATCCAACCTAAGGGTGGTTGGGATTCCAGAATATTTGCAAGGTTTGGACCCTGTTAAATTTATGACTGAGTTTTTGAAGAAGTGCTGGGGACTGATTTCTTCCCAAGACCTCGCATGCTTTCGTGAGCCCACCGAATTGGACCTACACCAACGAACGTCCCGAATATCAAGCCACCAAAGCCAAGAGTGTTCCTGGTTCTCATTCATTACTTCCAGGACAAATATCGTATCATCACCAAACGGAGGCAGGAATTGTCCTTCCAGGGGCACTGGGTGTTTTTTCATGAGGATTACAGCACTGAGCTGGGGAAAAAGTGTAACTTTTAGGGAGATAAAATCCCTGTCAGTCCAACTTTTTCTTAAATGTTGGGATGGTCCCTTCCTCAACTACCTCCTCTGGCAGCTTGTTCCATACACCCATCACCCTTTGTGTGGATAAAATTACTCTTTAAAAAGTTACCTCTTAAAAATACTTCATACAAAAAACATTGAAATCATACTTCTACAATGCACTAAAACATGAGTTTAATACATCAAATTTCTAAACGTTCCTACCTTGGGAGGGGAGACACCCTTCTTCCACACCCTCTCCCCACTCGTCTGCACTACTCCCTCACTGGGTACCCCCAAGGCCAGTGATCGCTCAGCCTCCCCCCTTTCAAAAACACTCCAATCCAATTTAAAGCATATATATTGCATTCAAGTGTAAGTTAAAAGACTCGCTACAGTATGCATCATATTGCACAATTTCAAGCTGAAACATGCAAGAGTTCCATACTAATGGGAAGGGGAAACCATACTCCCACCTCCTATCCCCCCCCCCCCACCCCACCCCCCCCCACGTTCTTACCATGTCCCCCCCTCCCTTGCCCTTTGTCCCACCTGGATTTGTTCCTATTTCACCTCTTCTGCCTACATTCCTTCCTCTGGCTTCACAAAGTGCAACTTTATTCATTTTATCTCACACCTTTTGCCTTTGTATCATCTTTGTCCAATGATCAGCCTATCAACCCCTCCTTCACTAGTGTTCACCTCTTTCTGTCTGCCGAAGGGACTCGACCCAAAACGTCACCTATTCCTTCTGTCAAATGATGCTGTCTGTCCTGCTGAGATACACCAGCACATTGTGCCTATCTTCGGTATAAACCAACATCTGCAGTTCCTTCCTACTTATTTCACCTCTTACCTGTCAGGCTTGTTCCTGCCTCTCCTCTCTGCCAGAATTCTTCCCCCCCACCCCGCTGCCAAATCAGTCTGAAGAAGAGTCCCGACACAAAACCTCACCGATCCATATTCTCCAAAGATGCTGCCTGACCTACTGAGTTACTCCAGCACTCTGTGAAATGTCACCTATCCATGTTCTCCAGAGATGCTGCCTGACCCATTGAGTTACTCCAGCACTCTGTGAAACGTCACCTATCCATGTTCTCCAGAGATACTGCCTGACCCGTTGATTTACAGCATAACATGGGATGAGTATTCCATTACACTCCTGATGAGTGTCTTGCACTTTTCCCCATTGACACAACCATTTTTCCAATGTAATTTTCTACAGTATGAGGTTTCTTAGGAATGCATGTGTGGAAGAAAATATTAATATCCTTTCTTACTTAATTAAGGTAAAATCAAGGGTAGACATAAAATGCTGGAGTAACTCAGCGGGTGAGTTATGGAGAGAAGGAATTGACAACGTTTCGACTGAAGTCAGGGGATTGGGCGGGACAAAGAAAGAATGTAGGTGGAGACAGTAAGACTAGTGGGAGAACTGGGAAGGGGGAGGGGATGGAGAGGGAATGCAAGGGCTATCTGAAGCTAGAGAAGTCTATGTTCATACCACTGGGGTGTAAACTACTCAAGCGAACTATGAAATCCTCATGTAACACGGCATTATATAGGTAGATACAAAATGCTGGAGTAACTCAGCGGGTCAGGCAGCATCTCTGGAGAGAAGGAATGGGCGATGTTTCTGGTCGAGATCCTTCTTCAGACTGACATTATATATGCGCCTCCCTAATCCTGGGTACCAGGAAAAAGTTTCCCCCTGGTTGAATAAGCTCGACCAACTACCAGTGACCCATTATTTGTTTTTTGGAGTCCCGGGATGAGGAATAATAGTCCACCTCTGTCAATTGGCATCTCTCGTTGACCTGGTGTAGAAGAGGTTCGTGGGAATCAGCAAAGTAAGATTAGATGGTTTACCTCTTATCCAGAAATGTATTGAAGGGTGGATGGTAAATGTAAACATGAAATAGTAGATGGAGATAAGGAAGCTTGTTTCTCTCAGCAATGTGTTACAGTAGACCACCATCTTCCTGTACCACTAGTAATATAGATACGTTGCAGTAAATGGGGGGCTTATGCTTGGCTCGGACAGGGGATGGTGGCACGGTGTGACTAAAAGGTGAGATAGAATAATGTCAAGAAGACTTGTATTAACCATCTGTTGTTGAATAAGATTGACATAAGAAAAAAGTATATTAATGGGCCTGTCCCACTTGGTGATTTTTTAGGCAACTGCCGATGACTGTCATAGTCATAGCAGGTTGTCGAAAAACGGCGACAACCTACGTCATCCTGGCAACAACCTACGGCAACGCCCACGTCAGGAGAAGTCAAGCTACGCTCATTGGCGTCAAATACACTATCTCCAAAAAAATGTCAACATGTTGAAAATTTAGCGTCAACCAGAAAGACGCTACGATTTTTTGCACAACTGAGGAGACGACTCCCGGCGATCACCAGTGAACATGTGGGGACAAACTTGTCGCCTGTAGTTGCCTAAAAAATCCTCTAAGTGGGACAGGCCCACATATCTAATGAAATAATTGCTACCCATGTAGTAGTAGATGGTATATTTTCATATAGTTGTATCTAACAAAAAACAGAAGTTGTTTACTGCACAGTATAACTGTCGGCTAATTCTGCTGCAAAGTCAGAGACCTGGTGAGCAGTTAACAGTCGCCATCTCCCCATGATATCGAGCAATAAAATCTCTTGAACCAAACTTGCAAAGTTTCCGATTTTCAGTTCCCTTTAATTTCCCTCTAAATTAATTTCTTCCACAGCATGTGTATAAGATCATGAGAGGAATGGATAATGTGAATGCAGTGTCTTTTACGCAGAGTAAATTCATAAATGGTCAGAGCAGAAATAGGCCATTCAGCCCATCGGCAAGAAGGTACAGGAGTCTGAAAACCACAAGCACCAGGTTCAAGAACGGTGAAGGAAAGAATTGCAGATGTTGGTTTAAACCGAAGACAGACACAAAATGCTGGAGTAACTCAACGGGACAGGGAGCATCTTTGGAGAGAAGGAATAGGTGACTTTTTAGGTCACTCAGCAGTATGAACATTGACTTCTCTAACTTCGTAACCCTAAGGAAACAAAATGTAGGGATTAACGGGTCCCTTTCAGAATGGCAGGCAGTGACTAGTGGGGTACCGCAAGGCTCGGTGCTGGGACAGCAGCTATTTACAATATACATCAATGATTTGGATGAAGGGATTCAAAGTAACATTAGCAAATTTGCAGATGACACAAAGCTGGGTGGCAGTATGAACTGTGAGGAGGATGCTATGAGAATGCAGGGTGACTTGGACAGGTTGGGGGAGTGGGCAGATGCATGGCAGATGAAGTTTAATGCGGATAAATGTGAGGTTATCCACATTGGTAGCAAAAACAGGAAAGCAGATTACTATCTAAGTCAAGTTCGGAAAAGGGGAAGTACAACGGGATCTGGGGGTCCTTGTACATCAATCTATGAAAGTAAGCATGCAGGTACAGCTGGCAGTGAAGAAAGTGAATGGCATGTTGGCCTTTATAACAAGAGGAATCAAATATAGAAGCAAAGAGGTCATTCTGCGGCTGTACGGCGCCCTTGTGAGACCACACCTGGAGTATTGTGTGCAATCTTTGTCCCCTAATTTGAGGAAGGACATTCTTGTTATTGAGGGAGTGCAACGTAGGTTTACAAGGTTAATTCTCGGGATGGCTAGACTGTCATATGCTGAGAGAATGGAGCAGCTGGGCTTGTACACTCTGGAGTTTAGAAGGATGAGAGGGAATCTCATTGAAACATATAAGATTGTTAAGGGTTTGGACACGCTAGAGGGAGGAAACATGTTCCTGATGTTGGGGGAGTCCAGAACCAGGGGCCACAGTTTAAGAATAAGGAGTAAGCCATTTAGAACGGAGATGAGGAGACTCTTTTTCGCACAGGGAGTGTGCAAAATGTGGAATTATCTGCCTCAGAGGCAGGTTCTCTGGATGCTTTCAAGAGAGAGCTAGATGGGGCTCTTAAAAATAGTGGAGTCAGGGGATATGGGGAGAAGGCAGGAACGGGGTATTGGGGATGATCAGCCATGATCACATTGAATGGCGGTGCTGGCTGGAAGGGCCACATAGCCTACTCCTGCACCTATTATCTATTGTCTATTGGTTCTCCTCTTTCTCCATCCCTCCCCCTTCCCACTTCTCCGACCAGTCTGACTGTCTCGAACTACATTTTATCTCTGTTTGCTCTGTTGTTACCTTTTCCCAGCTAACAATGATCTATTCTACATTTTCCTTATACTTCATCCCCTTTGTCCTGTTTTTGCACCTTACACTTCATTATTTATGTATCTCCCTCTCCCCTGACATCAGTCTGAAGAAGTGTCTCGACCCGAAACATCACCTAATCCTTCTCTTCAGAGTTGCTGCCTGTCCTGCTGAGTAACTCCAGCATTTTGTATCTATCTTAGGTTCAAGGACAGCTTCTTCCCAACAACCATCAGACTCCTGAACACTAATGTCACTGCTATGAATGTCTGTGGACATATTCTTTGGTTGAACCCTGAACTTCAGCTTTTTGTGTTATAATTAATTGAATTATTTGATAATTTTTATGTAGGGCGGCACAGTGGCATAAAGCTACTGCATTACGGTAGCAATGTTACAAAATTTTGAGATTTTAAAAATCAAGTCTGCAATTTATCCCATCAGATAAAGCATAACAATAAGTTTAATTTGACACCAAATTCACTTTCATATCTCAAGTATTAAAAAAGTTATGGCCATTTTCATACTCAGAAATTAGCATCTTGTTCCCTATTGATTTTCAATGGACATTACAAAAAAGCTGTGATCTTGGATAGTCAAAAGCCAATTTCTTAAGGAAAGATTAACATTTTTAAATAGCCTAAGTGTCCAAAGATTATTCACAAATAATTCACAATATAACATGATTTTTATATCGAATTTACATTAATTTATAGGCCAAATGGAAGGAATTTAGTGTTCAATTGCTGTAAATAAATGCCCATTTAAATCGGCTTTCTAGTGGGTTCATGTGGAAAGCGCTGGTTTAGAACGTTGACATCGCGCTGGATTAGTGCCCTCAAATGCCGAGAAAAATACTGCGGGATATAAAAAGCCCAAAATAAACTACTCGCTATAGATAACTTTATATACAGGGTTATATATATGCCCCATTTAATGTAAAAATATGGTACATACCTTTAATTGTTTGCTTTATAAAACCCTGGGGCTGCGAGAGGTTGCGGAATGAGACACTAATTTAAAAACTATTATAACTATATTATCGAGGCCTATAAAACTAATAATACCTTTTGCGACCGGGTCTTGCAGCGATTTTTCGTTAATGATTTACTAGGCTGAACATCTGCGATTAGAACAGCCTAGTAAAAATCGCGTTTTAAACCCGCCCCCTCCAAACAGCGCCAAAAGCGCGGACATGGCTGTGGGCAGATTCCCAATGACGATTCAGGTAGGTTTTGTAACATACCTAATTACGGTACCAGAGACCCAGGTTCGATCCTGACTATCGGTGCTTGTCTGCACTGAGTTTGTACGTTCTCCCTGTGACTGCGTGGGTTTTCTTCAAGATCTTCAGTTTCCTCCCTCACTCCAAAGATGTACAAGTCTGTAGGTTAATTGGCTTGGTGTCAATGTAAAATTGTCCCTAGTGTGAGTGGGATAGTGTTAATGTGTGGGGATTGCAGGTTGATGCGGACTCGATGGACCAAAGGGCCTGTTCTGCACTGTATCTCTAAACTAAACTCTGTGCATTGTGTTTACAGGCCTGTTATGCTGCTGCAAGCAAGAATGTCGTGCTTCCATAGTCGACACATTCGACAATTAAACACTCTTGACGCTTGAGCAACGAGGACAAAGGAACATTAGCAAAGAGTCGTCCCTGTGAATGGTTTGGTATTTCTGAACAACCGACCAAACTCCCAGACACCCTGTCCTGAATGGTATTATAATGTATCTTGTAACTTCCGTTCAAGCAACTTTCCAATACGGCTGTGTAGGAAGTTGGAATCAGCTCAAATTTCACTCAGACTGCCTGCCACTAGGGTAAGTCAATAATTGCCTGAGTATATACAATAGTGGTGTTTAAGAGGCTTTTAGATAGGCTTTTGCAAGTGCAGGGAATGGAGAGAAATGGATCACGTGTGGGTAGAGATTAGATGAACTTGGCAGCATGACAGGAACAGAATTAGGCCAATTCAGCCCATCGAGTACTTCGCCATTCGATCATGGCTGATCGATTTTTCACTCTCAACCCCATTCTCCTGCCTTTTCCACATAACTATTGGTGTCCTTCCTAATCAAGAACCAGGGGCGGCACAGCGGTAGAGTTGACGTCTTACTGCGCCAAAGACCCGGGTTCGATCCTGACTACGGGTGCTGTTTGTACGGAGTTTGCATGTTCTCCCTGTGACAACATGGGTTTTCTCCGAGTGCTCCAGTTACCTCCCACATCCCAAAGACGTACAGGTTTGTAGGTTAATTGTCTTCTGTAAATTGTTCCTGGTGTGTAGGGTAGAACTAGTTTATGGGTGATCACTGGTCGGCACAGAGTCGGTGGGCCAAATGGCCAGTTTCCATGCTGTATCTCTGAACTAAACTTATCAATCTCCATTTTTAAAATACCCAGTGACTTGGCCTCTATCATCGTCAGTGGCAATGAATTCCACAGATTCGCTAAGTTCTGGCTAAAGAAATTCCTTCTCAGCTACATCATCTGCACTCTGAGGATGGTGAATCTGTGGAATTCATTGCCACAGATGGCTGAGACCAGGTCATTGGGTATATTTAAATGTAGAAAAACAGCTGAGCCTGATAATTGTAACGTCCAGGTTCAGAAGCAGCCTCTCCCCTACAGCCATCAGTCTATTAAACACTACAACCTCCAAATAAGCTCTGAACTACATAGACTTGGGGACAATGTTTCTGACTTTACACTATTATTGTTCATCTAGATTTTTATATCCATATACACTGTATACTGAGCTTTTTTAGTTGTTGGTTACGGATTTTACAGGGTACTATGTTTACATACCTGTTGTATTGTTGCAAGTAAGAATTTCATTGTTCCGTTTCGGGACATATCACAATAAGACATACTTGACCTTGAGAGCTTGACTGTGGGGAAAAGGCAGGAGATTGAGGTTGAGACGGAAAGATAGATCAGCCGGGTCTGAATGGCGGAGCTGACCCGATGGGCTGAATGGCCTAATTCTGCTCCTATGACATGGGTCGAAGGGCCCGTTCCTGAGACGAACATTGTTCTGTGTTTTATGCTCTGTCCGACAGGCAACATTAGTCAGACAATTAAGCAATTTTCCCTCTCTCTCCCCCTCATCACACTGAAGAAGGTTTCCAAAACATCACCCATCCTTTTTTCTCCAGATATACTGCCCATCCCGCTGAGTTCCTCCAGCATTTTGCGTCTATCTCGGGTATAATCCGATGAGTATAATCCGATAGTACGATGAGCGATTACGTGCAGAAGGCCCGTCATCCCACTTGGCGCGTCATACTTCAAAGCAGCGATATGGAATCACAGAAACAAGTAGTTGACCATGAACATAGTAAGATTTTGAGAACTGGAATTACCGTATGACCTTGATAATATGAGGGTGGGAGCGGTGGGCACGTAATCATTCATCGTAACTCCTCATAAAATCAAGATCAAACTTCAAACTAGTAAATTCTCGTTTATTCTGACTATTTTACTTCGGAGTCACGTGAGTGACTACATGAAGATTTCAAAGATCTGTGATTTCACACCGGAACTGAATCCATGCCTAACACACTGCATGAAGTGACCATGGGTGAGTGAAAAAAGATTCATGCATTCAGACATGACTTGGTTTGTTATGCTGATGCTTGATCATCCAATGAAATTAATAGCGACCCCTTTCATCCAGAGGAAACTATTAACAGAGTCAAAAAATGGAGTTGGCAAATACCCCCGATTTGGCAACGGGTTATATTAAAAGTTGGTAAAGTATGTTTGTTTGACCATCCTGCAGCTGCTAGGATGTGGTCCAAAGGAAACGTACATTATCCTATGAGCTGATGTGGTAGCTGCCCCAGTGGAGTGCGTGTTGAAATATTAGTATTGACGCCGGCATTCGCCAAACTCCCGTTTTACCATCTGAAGATGGTAGAACTAAACTTATCAAATACATATATATATATTTCTTCCATAAAACATTGTTTCGTTTGGAGCCTTAAGGCTCTAAGTGATCTAGACATATTGTTGTGACTGCGTAACCTCACATTCCAGAAGGTCCATTGGGTATGCCATGAAGCTGTATGTACCTCACGCCTGCTTAGCTCTGGTTTATTAGATCAAAACATAATATATTATGTTATTAACATATGTAACCACCCTGTCCAGTCGTATGTTGTGACTGGACCCGTTGCACTGAGGGCAGTGTCAAGAGGATTATTACCTTTTGAGAGCCGGCTTGAGATAAAGATGTGGCTGGAGCCCCCTGCTGAAGTAATGTTAACATTAAATCATGTCCCATACTCCCATGTTACTGGGCCTGGGAGAACCTGTGTTAAGATATCCTATATAATTCTGGATATCAGAGGCTGAGACCCGACAGAATGGGTTCCACTTGCTGCTGCAAATATGATGAGAAGCACGTTTGCACCGTTTAATGGCACTGTAAATGAGAATTTTCAAAGACTCATATGAAAATGAACTCAAGGACATCAGTTATTCATGCTGTATAGCATGTAACATGTGTATTCAGCTAAAATCGTTTCCCATCTGTTGAAGTGGAGATGTCCTGCCTCTTTTGGTGCTATCCTGCATTGTGCAGTGAGCACTCCACGGATTTGTCTGACAACCCGCGGCGCAGAAATCGTCTCAGAGTCTTCAAGTCAATGACTTGATGTATCAGGCGGACGCTGGTCTCCCGAGTCACATGCTCTACCAGCAAGTTTTATGCTTTGAATAACCATATAGATTCTATATAATTCCCTATATTAGCGGGAACCATGGCTGCGTATGTCAGTCAGGCAGATTGAGGCCTGAAGCGGTGTCTTGCTGGATAAATTGCAAAACCCCACTGATGAGGCAGAATGGAGAAAACACACATGCAATAATTCCTCCACCAACTGGCGATAATGTATCTTTTGTCACTGTATGACACATGTTTTACAGCTGGTAAATAAGCCCGTATGTAAATATATCGATAGTCGATGTTCCATCGAGCCAAAATGACATTATATACTTTATAGTCCAACATCCATCCTGTGTTTCATAGATTTCACATGACACAGTAGTTTCAAAATAAGATTAGGTAAATATCACAGTATATTTAACTTCATAGCACCCATGTGACTAACACATGCCACCCCACAGTGTATCAACTTGGAGTTGAGCATGCAGATTGTGCACATTCTTACAATAACCTTTAACATATTGAATGCACCGAGTTATATGTAGTTGATACCAATTACTGAAAATTGGTAACTTATGCAACCCGCATCCGCCTCCGTAACTGGAGATGGCATACCATACTTCTCATCTTTGAGCACTAGCATCAATTTGTAATACTAAGTATACCTGACCAAAAATACTGGAGCAATGCTGAATACTGCCACCATCATGATTTCGGTAGCTTCAGCTGAGAATAGCATAGGTTTATTAGTAAAGCCAGGATTTTGCCATAAATGCCATATGCGCCTTTTCATGCCTTTTTTGATGATTTCAGGAAGATAATGCCTTTTTCATGAGTGCCTCTTTTTTGCTATTTTAACGTAACCTACAAGAAAATTTACACCACCGGGGCGAAACCCGGCTGTAAGTGGGTGTGAAGTGGTGATTGGGAAGGAGTATGTGGGGAAGGATCTAATCTTTTCAAACTGGAGTCAGGCTGTGAATAGGTGTGCAGTGTTGGTTGGGGAGGGGGTGTGGGGGATATCAGGGTTAAGTTTCTGTTTATCGCACCTGCAGTAGAACTCGTTCAGGTCATTGGTCAGCTGACAATTGTCCAAGGAGCGGGGGATTTTTCCTCTTGTAGCTTGTGATTTCTTGCAAGTCATTCCACACTGAAAAAGAGTCATTTGCTGAGAACTTGCTCCTCAACTTCTCAGAGTACCTCTCCTTGGCAGCTCTGATTCCTCTTCTCAGCTTATACTTAGCCTGCCTATAGAGGTCTGCATCCCTGCTCCTGTAGGATCTACCCTGCAAGAGTCAAAATGTCTAAAGTCGAGTCAATGCCTTGTAAAAAAACTGAACGATTTGGTGAGAGTGTACGGGAGTGATATATTTTCTACAGCCAACTGGGTGCTGTTTTGCAAAGCATGTGAGAAAGCAGTGAATCATGAGAAGAAATATTTTGTCCCCCAGCATGTACAGACAGCTAAACACAAGTTGGCAGCAGAGAAACTGAAGGTAGGAAATATGCAAGCTTGTCTCCCCACAACATTTACTGCTGGCTCCAGTCGCAAATCTGAGTTTTCAAGTGATCTGGGCAAAGCATTCATTAATGCTGGAATTGCACTGTGGAAATTGGAAAACAAATCTCTCAGAGGTTTTTTAGAGAAATACACAGAGGAACATATACCGAGCGAGTCATCGTTATGGAAAATTTATGTTGACAGATACTTCAACATTGTTGTGCAGAAAATTAGAGACGAAGTTGCACGCAACAAAATATGGATCTCAATAGACGAGACAATTGATGCTGTGGGGAGGTATGTTCAGATTCAGATTCAGATTCAATTTTAATTGTCATTGTCAGTGTACAGTACAGAGACAATGAAATGCATTTAGCATCTCCCTGGAAGAGCGACATAACAAACGATTTGAATAAATAATAATAAGTGTCCGGGGGGGGGTGGTGATTGGCAGTCAACGAGGTACGTTGTTGAGTAGAGTGACAGCCGCCGGAAAGAAGCTGTTCCTCGACCTGCTGGTTCGGCAACGGAGAGACCTGTAGCGCCTCCCGGATGGTAGGAGGGTAAACAGTCCATGGTTTGGGTGAGAGCAGTCCTTGGCGATGCTGAGTGCCCTCCGCAGACAGCGCTTGCTTTGGACAGACTCAATGGAGGGGAGCGAGGAACCGGTGATGCGTTGGGCAATTTTCACCACCCTCTGCAATGCCTTCTGGTCGGAGACAGAGCAGATGCCATACCATACTGTGATGCAGTTGGTAAGGATGCTCTCGATGGTGCAGCGGTAGAAGTTCACCAGGATCTGAGGAGACAGATGGACCTTCTTCAGTCTCCTCAGGAAGAAGAGACGCTGATGAGCCTTCTTGATCAGAGTAGAGGTATTGTGGGTCCAAGAGAGGTCATCGGAGATGTTGACTCCCAGGAACCTGAAGCTAGAAACACGTTCCACCTCCGTCCCGTTAATGTGGATGGGGGTGTGCGTGCCGCCTCTGGACTTCCTGAAGTCTACAATGAGCTCCTTGGTCTTCTTGGAGTTAAGGGCCAGATTGTTGTCAGCGCACCAAGCTGCTAAGTGCTGGACCTCCTCCCTGTAGGCCAGCTCATCGTTGTTGCTGATGAGGCCAATCACCGTTGTATCATCTGCATACTTGATGATGGTGTGAGTACCATGTACAGGTGTGCAGTCATAGGTGAAGAGAGAGTAGAGGAGGGGGCTCAGCACACAGCCCTGTGGAACACCGGTGTTCAGGGTGAGGGTTGAAGAGGCGTGCTTGTCTAACCTCACAGACTGGGGTCTGTTGGTTAGAAAGTCCAGTATCCAGTTGCAGAGGGAGGGGTCGATGCCCAGGTTACTGAGTTTGGTGATCAGTTTTGATGGTATAATGGTGTTGAATGCTGAGCTGTAATCGATGAACAGCATTCTTACGTAAGTGTCTCTGTTGTCGAGGTGGGAGAGGGCGGAGTGAAGTGCCGTTGAGATGGCATCCTCCGTACTCCTGTTCTTGCGGTAGGCAAACTGATAGGGATCCAATGTGGGGGGTAGGCAGCTTTTGAGGTGTGCCAGGACCAGCCTCTCGAAGCACTTGGTGATGATGGGGGTAAGTGCAACTGGGCGGAAGTCGTTGAGGCTTGCCGCAGTGGAGTGTTTTGGCACTGGCACGATGGAGGTGGTTTTAAGGCAAGTGGGGACAACTGCTTGGGCAAGTGACAGGTTGAAGATGTCAGTCCAGACGTCTGTCAGCTGCACAGCACAGGCCCTGAGCACGCGCCCGGGGATGCCGTCAGGGCCAGCAGCTTTACGTGCATTAGTCCTACTCAGTGCCACATATACGTCGTAGGGGGTGAGTGTGAGGGGTTGGTGATCGGCAGGTAGCACAGCCTTGATGGCTGTCTCTAGATTGTCCCTGTCGAAGCGGCCATAGAAGTGATTAAGCTCCTCAAGGAAGGAGGCGTCGCTGGATGTGGGGGTGATGTTGGAGGGTCTGTAGTCCGTGATTGCCTGGATGCCTTGCCACATGCGTCGGGGGTCGGAGTTGTTGTTGAAGTGCTCCTCAATCCCGAGCTTATGGCAGTGCTGGGCCTTCCTGATGCCCCTCTTCAGGTTAGCCCTGTATGAACTGTAGGCTTGAGCATCGCCTGACCTGAAAGCGGTGTCCCGTGCTTTCAGCAGTAGCCTGACCTCACTGTTCAGCCATGGCTTCTGATTCGGGTATATGGTCACCTGTTTGAGGGAGGTGACACTATTGATGGTGGAGTTTATAAAGTCCAGAACAGAGGATGTGTAGGAATCAATGTGCTTGTGGGAGTCAAGGGTGGCCTGGGCTGCAAACGCCTTCCAGTCAGTGTTTCCAAAACACTTCTGAAGTGTGAAGTCCACTTCCTCTGACCAGACTTTAACTGTCCTCACAGTTGGTTTAACCCGTCTGATGAGTGGGGAGTACTTAGGGAGCAGGAACAATGAGACGTGATCAGACTGACCAAGGTGGGGCAGGGGGATGGCTTTGTAAGCTTCAGCCATGTTGGTGTAGACTTTGTCCAGTGTCTTGTCTACTCTAGTGGGGAAGGATACATGTTGGTGGAATTTGGGGAGTACAGTCTTCAGGTTAGAGTGATTGAAGTCACCCGCAACAATGAAGGCTACCTCGGGGTTGTGAGTCTGTTGTTTGCTAATGGCAGTATGCAGCTCTTTCATTGCAAGCTTGGCATTAGCATCAGGAGGGATATAGGCTGCAGTCACAACAGTGGAGGTGAACTCTCTGGGCAGATAGAACGGTCTGCATCTAACCAAGAGGAACTCAAGATTAGCTGAGCAGTGACTCTCGATGATGGTGGAGTCCGTGCACCCTGCTTTGTTTACATAAATGCACAGACCCCCACCTCTGGTCTTACCAGAGTCTGATGTTCTGTCCGCTCGGAGTAAGTGACGCCCCGATAGCTGGATGGCGCTGTCAGGAACGTCAGTGTTGAGCCAAGTTTCCGTGAAGATCAGGATGTTGCAGTCCTTGATCCAGTTGTGGGAGGTGATCCTTAGCTGGAGTTCATCCATTTTGTTTGCCAGTGAGCGCACGTTGGCATGTTGCCAATGTGGTCATTGGTACACTGGAGGCAGGTCAACCATTTTACTTAGAACATCAGAAGTATTGGCGAAGTCAAAGAGCACAACTATTGCTCAGTTGTTTACATCTTCATTTGCTTTACTATTTACTTAAAGTTTCTGGCGATGTAGGGAAAGACATACAAGGAAAATGTGAGAGAGTGATTTTAGCTAACAAAGATCTTGAAGAAATAAAACATAGTTAAAGTTCCCAAAGGTAGTTGTAATGCACAAGATATCAACATGAATGTAGAGTTTGTAGCTTGTTTCAGGTATGTACCAGTGACCTTAGCTGGGGTAGAAAGAAGTTTTTCACAACTGAAGCACATTCTGTCTGACAGACGGCATAGTATAACACCAGATAATTTGATAAAATGCTCGTAGTTATGTGCAACCAGGCAACTTTGGTAATTTAATGTAGTATACCTTTATATTATCATTTTTAACCATATTTTGGTCATGGAAATAATTGTGTCTTTATGCCTTTTTTGTCAATAAATGCCTTTTTCGTGCCTTTTTGTAATTTTATTATGCCTTTTTGCCTGCCTATTTTAGAGATTTTTAGCGCCTAAACATCCTGGCTCTATTGATTAGTAATGACCTATATGGTACTAGAGAGGTTAATTCTTTGCATGTTTTAACTTCAGGTAATGCAAAGCCCAATTTGTACCGCTGATACACAGCTGCTATATTGTCAACTACATCTTGATGAATAGAAAGCTGCTTAATAACCAACAAGGTTGTTACAGGCTTCTGTTAATTGCATCTCTTACTCCAAGGATTTAACATCAACTTGTTAGTTGAGTGTTAAATGCTGATCCCAATAATCAGTAGCTCCGATTGGTATCAACTTAAATTGAACTGGATGGGTGGGACCCTGATTCTTCAAATATAGTTTGGGCCTATAACAGTTAATTTTTAGCAAAACCCAGCATTTAACATCATTCCAGATAAATGATAACTAATGTTCTTGAGCTCTGAGCAGCCCAAGCTCCGTTTGGAAATTTGGTAAATAAAGCTGGGAACTGTAGTTAGCCTATTTTGCAAAGCTTTTACTATTATTATTGCACCATCCAGGTAAATTTCAAATATCCCTGGTGATTTCAATGAATGGGAAACTGCATAGCATGCATCTTTGAGATTGATGCATGCTTGATGCATTGAGGACAGTAGGGGGCGCTGTCTGTGCACGGCTGCCCAGCCAGCAGCTGTCTGTCTTTTCATCTTTTTATTTTTTATTTTAGTTAGTTAAGTGTTTTGTTTGGATGTCTACACGTTTTTATGTGGGGGGAAGGGGGAAACTACCTTTCAGTGTCCCTACCTGGTCGGAGAGGCAGTTTTTCTCCGGGCTGCAGCTTCGACCAGTCCTCGCAGCCACCAGCGGGCCTGGAGTGGCGTTTCCTGTTGGGGACCGCCCAGAACCTCGGCTGGAGCGCTATCGCGGTGCGGGCGATGCCTTGCCCGGGTCGCCGCGCTGGAGCTCCGGTGAGCTGAAGATCGCTGAGGAAAACATCGCGGAGCTGCGGGACTGTGGAGCGACCAGCTGCGGGCGGCGGTGCTGACTTTACACCGGGAGCCTGGGATCTCTAGATGAGATCGCCAGTTGTGGAGCTCCAACCTGCGCGGCCTTGTTGGCTTTGGAAGCCGCGGCCTCCAGTACGGAAGCGACCATTCCAGGGTTCCCAAGCCGCTGAGAGGACTCTCCCGACGTCAGAGCAACATCACACGGCGAGAACGGCCTGGAACATCGGGCCTCCATGGAGGCAACTGTGGAGGCCTCAATGGGCCCGACTATGGGTGAACTGGGGTTGGGGACTGGACTTTGTGCCTTCCCTCATAATGGGAACCATTGTGGGGGGATGTTCTTTATGTTTAAAACTCGTATTAATGTTATGTCTGTATTCCTTCTTTGTGTGCTGCAAAATGGCAAGAAGCATTTCACTTCACTACACCTGGGTGTATGTGAATGTGACCAATAAAATACCTTTGATATCTTTGCCATATAGCTCCTATAAAACAGTTGTTAGACCATAACAAAATTTACTATTCTGAAAATCTGTACTGCACATATGAGTTAAACCTGGATGAAGTGACATCCTCCATCTGTCACCAATCCTGAAAGGCAATCCTGTCCATAATACTAGGCTTGCCTCAAAGACAACTCCGGTCCCAATTCCAAGTCTGCTTGGAACCTATGTATGTGTGCAGTAAAAGTAATCACATGTTACTATCTGTTTTGTTTTTTTTAAACCAGATCTGAAACTCCTGTTGTTTTTCATTGTCATTTTGAACAAAAACACAAGAGTAAGATTACCAACATGTAACTGGTCCACAATCCTTTGTTTCGGTAAACCCAGACCCACCTACCTCCATGGCTACCGGTGGTCTTGTGGTAAGCCTAAAGGCCGCTGATGTGGGTTCCTTTTCTCTCCTTGATAAGGGACTAGGACTGGTAGGTGGATTCCATCTTCTCCTGACCCCTGCTTGGGTCTAGGTCTGAACCCTCATCATAGTAAGCCTGCATTGAAGACAATTCTGGCCATAACTCTGAATCTGCCTTGAAAGACGACTTTGGTCATATTCCCGTGCCCAGCTTTCAAGCTACCACCGGCTTCAGTAAACCGTTTACCCCCTATGGAGGTGTGGGTGTGTTGTTGCTTACTGATGAAGCTTTGCTCATTGTTGTTACCTTGATCAGTCCGACAGCTTTAGCTTCCTTCTTCTGATCTTACCTGAAGAGAGGATTCGGCGGCTGGTTTCATTACCTGGACTTCGCCCTCCAATGTCACCCTGATAGCGCTGTTCCTTTTGCCGGCACTTGTAGCGTGAGAACTCTGGCCCCTTCTGAGTATTCTGCCAACGGCTGGAGACCAACTCTTCCGGTAGCAAACCCTTTGTTTGTGAGTCTCTTGAGGCCATTTGCATGTGCTTCAGTATGTTCTTACTCTAAATTCGAGATCAGTTACCTACTGACCACTCGCACTCCCCTCCACAGAGAGTGAATTCGTAGGCTGCCCTGAAACAGGTGCTGCTGCAGGCCCCTGAGGATACCTGCGTTGACATAGCCTCTCCAGCAGACCTATGTCAGGTTCTTTGCTTTTGGTCAGACTGAAACTAGCCCTGGATGCTCCTCTCCTTGGTGCAGATGACATTTGTGTAGCCCTGAAACAGATGCTGCTGCCTGCGGGTTCTCCATAATACCCGGGCTGATAACTCCCTCCTTTGGAGTATATCATTGTGGAGCACCTCTCCATCAGGTGCTCCATGTGGGTTTGAATGTTTAAACACGTTACCCATGAAGGAGGGAATCCTCCTGGCCCGACTTGTTTGCGGGCTTTCTCCTTGTGCTCCCTTCCTCAGAGAGAGAGAGAGAGAATATAGTGGCTAACCCTCCAATTGGGTTTACCTAGGTACTTCTGGCCCGTTATGTTTAAATTAATTTAAAAACTTACCTTGTTGGTTAAAACTTACCGCTGGACAGCGCGAATGCTGCCGCCACTCGGCTCGTTTGCGCAAAGCGAGTTAACGTAATGATGCGCCAAGTGTAATGACGGCCTTCTTCATGTAGTCACTCACGTGACTCCAAAGTAAAACCTGCACTAAACCCCAAGTTTGCAGGGTTGTGTAAAACAGCTGCAACAAAACCACAAATACTGCTATTTGGGAGAAATTTGTCAAAGCAAGTCAAAGAGCTCGATGAAGAGGCTAAAGCCGTTGGGCTCATGAGGGCATCATCAGGAACGAGCAAGACCTCACACCCTAGACGCCAGCACCCCTATGCATCCACCAGCAGGCATCGACACCAGGATGCTGGTGAAAGCATGAGGGCCGCGCAGCAACCACAAAGGTCTGTTTTAGGCCAAGGCCCAGAGTGACCCTCATGGAAAATGCGCCAACCCCACACTCCGGCGCCTTGTCCGCAGAAGAGGCAGAAGCTGAAGAATTGAATATGCCACCGGTAACCATGGAGGTATGTGGGTCAGGTTCCTTCCAGAACATAAAAGGTGTAGGTTCTGTACTAACAGGGGGAAGGTTCCACCTGTTTTGGGAGGCATGGAGGTCTATTACTACTGATAATTATATACTACAAAGTATTCAGGGATATGAAATTGAGTTCATCCAAAAAGACATGCCCCCAGTTCAACATGTGCCTAACCAAGAGTTTGTACTCTCACAACAGGAAAAATTGGAAGGACATGCAGAACTTGAGAGGTTATATGCCAAAGGAGTAATAGAGAGATCGGAATATGACTCTCTAGAATTTGTATTCAACATATTCACGAAAACTATAAAAGATGGTGGATGTCTCATCATCATTGACTTAACAAAACTGCATAACTTTGTAAAGTATATTCATTTCAAAATGGAAACATTTGTTACTGCCAAGCAATTGATTTCCGAAGGTTACTTCATGGCTTGCATCGATCTAAAAGATGCATACTATTCGGTACCTATACAGAAGGATCATCGCCGATACCTAAAATGTAATTGGATGGGACAACTGTGCAGTATAAAGCATTGCCTAATGTGTTAACATCAGCCTCAAGACTATTTACCAAGATATTAAAACCGGTCTTGGTAATGCTCAGGAAACAAAAACATATTGTCATGGCATATCTTGATGATATATTAATTGTGGGGAAAACCTTGGAACTAGCTAAGTTAGCAGTCTTAGCTACCAAACATTTGTTTGAAAAACTGGGGTTCGTCATTCATGCAGATAAATCTAAGTTGACGCCATCCACAACTATGGAGTATCTGGGATTCACAATTGACACTATCCACATGTCTGTAACATGTCTGTAACATTGCCAAAGAATAAAGCAGCAAACTTGATGGGGCTGGAACAAATTGGTTGGCACGAGTCAACCATCCATTCCACAGGTGGCAAGAGTAATTGGGAAACTAGTAGCATCATTTCCAGCTACACAGTTTGGACCTTTGAATTATCAAAATTTACAAAGGGAAAAGGTGCAAGCACTGAAACGACATGCAGGTAATTTTGATCGACCTATCCAATTACCAACCAAAGCGATCTCGGAGTTACAATGGTGGAAGCAAAATATTTGGCATAGTTCCAGCCCCATCATTATTAGTTACCCATCATTCACATTACAAACTGATGCCAGCACTCACGGATGGGGAGCTACTAACACTATATCCAGTACTGGTGGTAGATGGAACATACAGGAATCATCGTTACTACAAACACTGGGTATCAATTATTTAGAGACTTTGGGTGCGTTTTTTAAGGGCTAAAAGCATACAGCTCAACAATGCACCATTTGCATGTCCGCCTACAAATTGATAATACCACAGTGGTGGCATATATTAATCATCTGGGTGGAATAAAATCGATATCATGTGATACCATATGGCCACAGAGAGAACGTGCAAACTCCACACACACCCGCACACCTCAAGGAGAGGCCACGTGGTCACAGCAAGAACGTGCAAACTCCACACACACACACACCTCAAGGAGAGGCCACGTGGTCACAGGGAGAATGTACAAACTCCACACTCACAGGCAGCACTCGAGGTCAGCATCAAACACATAACCATATAACCATATAACCATATAAAAATTACAGCACGGAAACAGGCCATCCCGGCCCTACAAGTCCGTGCTGAACACATTCCCAGCCTCAGCAAGGCCAGCAGCATAATCAAGAACAAGCCACTCCCTGGCCACTCCCTCTTTTCCCCTCTCCCATCAGGCAAAGCATGTGAAAACGCACAGATTCAGGCAGTTTCTTTCCAGCTGTTATTAGGCAACTGGCAACTGTACTATCCTACCCCAACCAGAGAGCAGTGCTGAACTACTATCTACCTCATTGATGATCCTTGATCTATCCGTGATTGGACTTTACTGGGTTTATCTTGCACTAAACATTATTCCCTTATCATACATCTGTACATGGTAAATGGTTCGATTATTATCATGTATTGTCTTTCCGCTGACTGGATAGCACACAATAAAAAGCTTTTCACTGTATCTTGGTACATGTGACAATAAACTAAACTGACCCAGGTCTCTGGCACTGTGAGGCAGCAGCTCTGATGCTAATTGGCTTCTTTGAATTGTCCCCGAGTGTGTAGAATAACATAGAACTAGCGTGTGGATGATCGTTGGTCAGCGTGGACTCGGTGTGCCAATGGTCCTGCTTCCACGATGTATCTCTAAAACTAAACTAAGGAGGATTCAACGTATGTGGGGATGGGAGCGAATTGAGATGGATGAGGATGATAGAAACAAATTATGGCCGAGTGAATAATGAACAGATGTTTAAAAACTGGAGTTCAAGGGATAGTATGAAACCGAGTTTGAGGGAAAGATGAATGGGGAAAAAAGGCATAGACTCATTTCTAGATGAGGTGAGAATCAAGAAATCGGAGGTGCAAAGGGACTTGGGAGTGCTGGTGCAGGATTCCCACAAAGATAATCGGCAAGACAAATCGGTAATAAAGAAGGCAAACGCAATGCTAGCATTTATCAAGTCAAGTCAAGTCAAGTCAAGTCCAAGTATTTGTCACATACACATACGAGATGTGCAGTGAAATGAAAGTGGCAATGCTCGCGGACTTTTGTGCAAAAGACAAACAACAAAACAACCAAACAAATTATAAACACAATCATAACACACATATTCTTTTACATAATAAATAATAGAAGGAAAAACGTTCTGTAGAGTTAGTCCCTGGTGAGAAAGGCGTTTACAGTCCGAATTGCCTCTGGGAAGAAACTCCTTCTCAACCTCTCCGTTCTCACTGCATGGCAACGGAGGCGTTTGCCTGACCGTAGCAGCTGGAACAGTCCGTTGCAGGGGTGGAAGAGGACTCTCATGATTTTGTTTGCTCTGGAGTTACACCTCCTGTTGTATAGTTCCTGCAGTGGGGTGAGTGAAGTTCCCATAGTGCGTTCGGCCGAACGCACTACTCTCTGCAGAGCCTTCTTGTCCTTGGCAGAGCAATTCCCAAACCAGATGGTAATGTTCCCGGACAAGATGCTTTCCACCGCCGCTGCGTAGAAGCACTGGAGGATCCTCGGAGACACTCTGAATTTCCTCAATTGCCTGAGGTGGTAAAGGCGCAGCCTTGCCTTACTCACGAGTGCTGAGGCGTGTGATGACCATGTCATATCCTCAGAGATGTGGACTCCCAGATATTTAAAACAGTTCACCCTATCCACAGGATCCCCATTTATACTCAATGGAGTGTACGTCCTCGGATGATGTGCCCTCCTAAAGTCCATGATCAGCTCCTTCGTTTTTTTGATGTTCAAGAGGAGGCTGTTCTCCTGGCACCAGAGTGCTAGATCAGCCACCTCCTCCCGGTAGGCCTTCTCATCATTGTCTGAGATCAGGCCCACCACCACAGTGTCATCAGCAAACTTAATTATTGAATTGGAGCTGAACCTAGCCACACAGTCATGTGTGTACAGGGAGTACAATAGGGGGCTGAGGACGCAACCCTGGGGCGATCCTGTGCTCAGGGTGAAGGACTTCGATGTATTCCCTCCCATCTTGACTACCTGGGGCCTGGCGGTGAGAAAGTCCAGGACCCAGGCACACAGGGAGGTGTTGAGCCCCAATTCCCGAAGCTTCCCGGCCAGTCTGGTGGGGACTATCGTGTTGAAAGCTGAACTGTAGTCTATGAACAGCATCCTCACGTAGCCCCCCTTCTGGCTGTCCAGATGGGAGAGAGCGGTGTGCAAGACCTGGGAGACCGCATCGTCCGTGGACCTGTTCGGACGGTATGCAAACTGCAACGGGTCCATGTTCCGAGGGAGGAAGGCGCAGATGTGATTCTTCACCAGCCTCTCAAAGCATTTCATGACTACCGAGGTAAGGGCCACCGGACGGTAGTCATTCAGGCAGGCTGGGGAGGCATTTTTTGGTACCGGTACAATGATGGATTTTTTGAAGCAGGCAGGGACCACGGACTTGTCCAGGGAGAGGTTGAATATTGTAGTGAGCACTGGAGCTAGCTGCGTAGCACAGGACTTGAGTACTCGCCCCGAGATGCCATCGGGGCCTGCAGCTTTTCTCGTGTTCACCCGTGTCAGTGCCCTCCTCACGTCGTGCTCGGACAGCGAGAATGTGTGCACATTCATTTCAAGAGGGCTAGTATACAAAAACAGGGATGTAATGCTGAGGCTCTATAAGGTGCTGGTCAGGCCACATTTGGAGTATTGCGAGCAATTTTGTACATCATATCTGAGGAAGAATGCGCTGGCTCTGGAGAGGGTCCAGAGGAGGTTTACGAGAATGATTCCAGGAATGAGTGGGTTAACCTATGATGAGCGTTTATGATGGCAGTGGGTCTGTACTCGCTGGAGTTCATTGAAATGCACCAAAGAGTGCAAGGTTTGGACAGCGTGGACGTGGAGAGGATGTTTCCACTCATGGGAGAGTCTCGAACAAGTTTCACAACCTGGGGAAATTTACCCCCAGAGGTAAATTTCGCCTACCCAGGGGTAAATTTGTTGATTCTGGATTTATACATATTTTTTCTCATTGACTAACGTGTTTGGTTCTGGTATACTGGTATCTGTTCATCATTAGTTGTTCATAAATAAGTGAAAGTAAACAAGTGTTATTAAAGTTGCCAGGGGTAAAAGGGATGAAAAAGGTTGGCAACCCCTTGTCAAGGACCAGAGCCTCAGAATTAAATGACATTCCTTTAAGAAGGAGACCAGGAGGAATGTCCTTAGCCAGAAGGTGAATCTGTGGAATTCATTGCCACAGGCAGCTGTGGAGGCCAACTCATTGGATATTTTTTTAGGCGGAGATAGATAGATTCTTGATTAGAACGAGTGTCAGGGGTTATAGGGAGAAGGCAGGAGAATGGGGTTGAGACTGAAAGATAGATCAGCCTTAATTGAATTGTGGAGTAAACCTGATGGGCCGAATGGCCTAATTCTGCTCCTGTAATTTAAGAGTGAGGGTTCAATGTTAACTGGGGTGTTAACATATGATGGACAAGTAAATGGGATTGTGGTGATGTCCAGGATACAGAGAGTATTGCTCAACGTGGTGAAATGGTACACTGTCATTTCATAGAAGCTTCCTTTAGAGATACAACATGGAAAAAGGCCGTTCGGCCCACTAAGTACACGCTGACCAGCGATCCCCTGTACACTAGGTCGACCCTACTCACTGACCAACGATCACCTGTACACTATGTCTACCCTACTCACTGGGGGCAATTTTCAGTATTAACCTACACACCTGCACGTCTTTGGAATGTGGGAGGAACTCGGAGCACCCGGAGAAAACCCACGCAGTCACAGAGAGAACGTACAAACTCTAATCCCACCTGCCTGCACTTGGCCCATATCCCTCTCAACCTTTCCTACTTCCGAACCTGTCAAAATGTCTTTTGAATCGAAGAAAAGACACAAAATGCTGGAATAACTCAATGGGACAGGCAGCATCTCTGGAGAGAAGGAATGGGTGATGTTTCGGGTTGAGACCCTTGTTCAGACTGATGACATGGTAGTGGGAGGCACAGAGATAAAACATAGCCAGAGACAGTAAGATTAGTGGGAGAACTGGGAAGGGGGAGTGTTGGAGAGAGAGGGAAAGCAAGGGCTACTTGAAGTTAGAGAAGTCAATGTTCATACTACTGGGGTGTAAGCTGCCCAAGCAAAATTTGAGGTTCTATTCATAAGTTCATAAATGATAGGATCAGAATTAGACCATGCGGCCCATCAAATCCACTCCGCCATTCAATCATGTCTGATCTATCCCTCCCTCCTAACCCAGTTCTCCTGCCTTCTCCACATAACCCCTGACACCCACACTAATCAAAAATCTATCTATCTCTGTCAGTCTGAAGAAGGGTCTTGAAATGAAATGTCGCCTATTCCTTCGCTCCATAGATGCTGCCTCACCCGCTGAGTTCCTCCAGTATTTTGTCTACCTTCGATTTTTCCAGCATCTGCAGTTTCTTTCTTAAACAAAAATCTATCTATCTCTGCCTTTGAAATATCCATTGATGTCCTCCACAGCCTTCTGTGGCAAAGATTTCCACACAATCACCACCCTCTGACTAGCAGCAATTGTGAAACCAGTCTCAGACAACTGGGTACCTCCAACCACCCTAATGTCAGGCGTCTGGAGTCATACATGTTTACATGTATCCAACATTGCTAATTATGTCCAATGCAGTGAGCTGCAGCCAATGCTCATGCTAAACCACTGAATTATTTAATCTTCTTTAAACAGATCTACTGGCATCAAATTCAAGGAAGCGAATTTCAATTTGATCACCCAAACCACTGGGCCTCAATCTGACTATGGAGGAGGCCCAGGACAGAAAGGTCAGTGTGGGAATGGGAGGGGAATTAAGTGTTGAGCAACCGGGAGATCAGGTAGGTTCTCCAGTAAAGTCTCGGAGGATAATCCAGAAAGGCTCTGGAACCAAAAGGCTCTACTCACCATGGAGGGCAATGTCAAAGATCAATGAAAAACCAAAGATAGACACAAAAGGCTGGAGGAACTCAGTGGGACAAACAGCATCTCTGCTTTCAAATGTCTTCCATATCTCTTGTTTCCCTCACCCCTGACTCTCGGTCTGAAGAAGGGTCTCAATCCTAAACGTCACCCATTCCTTTTCTCCACAGATGCTGCCTGACCCACTGAGTTATTCCAGCTTTTTGTGTCTATCTTCGGCTTAAACCAGCATCTGCAGTTCTGCTCCTTCCCACACATCAATGAGGGACCATGCTCCCTGGGTTAACCAGATGCAGTGTTATTTTATTCTACTCACCGACTGAGCCACTTTACCATGCTCTTCCTGGGAATTGAGGATGTGCGACTTGTATCGGCACGTTGTAGCTACAGAGTGGCAAACAAACAAACACAAGTTGGACAAATTAATGCAGTTATTCTGCCAAATTCAATGCTTGCACCAAAGATCATTTGGCCGGGAGGTATTTATTTCTCTGGCAAGAGAACATGGCTCGTGACAGGGCGGCTTCACCACAGCAGCCTGCGGGACTTAACATCGCGGAGCCCGCAGTCTCTGGTCAGAGACAGACATCGGGAACTCCAAGCCACAGGAGCTTGGATCGGCCCAACACGGGAGCTTTGATTGTCCTGACGCAGGGACTTCGACCGCTGGCTGCGGGAGCTCCGATTGCCCCCGACAGATGGTTCAACTCCTCCGACTGCAAGGAAGAAGGTTACTCTTTTGCCTTCCATCACAGTGAGGAATGTGGGGAATCTGCTGTGGTGGATGTTGATGTTAACTTTCATGTAGTTGTGTGTCTTGTTACTTTTTTAGTACAGCGGATGGGTAATTCGAATATCACTGTACCTTAATTGGTACAGGTGACAATAAAAGAGAATAAAAGTCTCTGAAAACAAAGCTTTTCACTGTATCTCAGTACACATGACAATAATAAGCCTAAGCATAAAGTTCTCCAATACAGACTGTGTACAAACTAAATACCACCATAATGAGAAGAACTGATCCACTGTAGATGGGAATTTGATATATTGTGTCTTATTCTGGTCCCTCTTCCAGCCTATTTGCCCCCATCTTGTTCTACATTTAAGATAGTCACAAAATGCTGGAGTAGGTGATGTTTTGGGTCAAGGCCCTTCTTCAGACTGAGAGTCAGGGGTGAGGCAAACGAGAAATAGAGAGGGTGATATAAGAGCTGCAGATGCTGGTTTACACCAAAGATAGGCCCGAAACGTCACCCATTCCTTCTATTCAAAGATGCCGCCTGTCCCGCTATAGGGCCTGTTCCACTTTCCCAAGCTATTCAAGAATTCTCCCAAGTTTTCAAACTCGCAGAATATTCGTAACAAGTCCGTAGGAGGCCATGATATATCATAGTGGCTCGTTATGCCAGCCTTAGGTACTCGGGGCTATCTTTTCACTCGTGAACATTTTTCATCATGCTGAAAAAACTTACATGATGTCCCGAGTACCTATGGCTGGCATAACGAGCCGCTACGATATATCCACAGACTCCTACGGCCTCCAACGGACTCGCTACGGACATTCTGCGAGTTTGAAAACTCGGGAGAAATCGTGAATAATTCAGGAAAATTTGTGAATAATTTGGGAAAGTGGGACAGGCCCTTAAGTTACTCTAGCGTTTTGTGTTTATCTTTGGTGTAAATCAGCATCTGCAGTTTCTTACTTTACATTTTGTCTGCTCTACATTTAGATGCAGATACTCCACACTGCACAGTCACCCTCTTTACTTACAGCCCATCCATCCAGTAGAGTGTTTGGGACACCAGAGGGTGGACTTGGCGATTGCTATGGGACTGAAGGCATCTTTTACCAAGTGGGAAAACGACCCGTACCTGCATTTCTCATTTGCAAACTGTTCGGGTTACAAAGAGCTCCCGGGAAGAGACCCCATTCACAATCCAGGGATGAGCCAATAGACAATAGACAATGGGTGCAGGAGTAGGTCTTTTGACCCTTCGACCCAGCACCGCCATTCAATGTGATCATGGCTGATAACCAAATAACCGAACGGAAACAAAGCCAAAACACCAAAGAACCAAAAGGGTACAAAGCCGAAACGCCAACTAACCGAAAGGGTAGGACGCCTAAAAGCAAACTCACTGAAAGGTCACACAGAAAAGCTGGAGAAACTCAGCGGGTGCAGCAGCATCTATGGAGCGAAGGAAATAGGCAACGTTTCGGGCCGAAACCCTTCTTCAGACTGATCAGGGGTGGGGGTGGGTGGGGACAAGAAAGGGAAAAGGAGGAGTAGCCGGAAGGCTGGAGGGTGGGAGGAGACAGCAGGGGAGCTGAGGAAGGGGAGGAGACAGCAAGGACTAACAGAATTGGGAGAAGTCGATGTTCATGCCCCCGGGGTGCAGACTCCCCAAACGGAATATGAGGTGCTGTTCCTCCAATTTCCGGTGCTGCTCGCTGTGGCCATGGAGGAGACCCAGGACAGAGAGGTCGGAGGCGGAGTGGGAGGGGGAGTTGAAGTGCTGAGCCACCGGGAGGTCAGCTAGGTTATTGCGGACCGAGCGGAGGTGTTCGGCGAAACGATCGCCCAACCTCCGCTTGGTCTCACCGATATAGATCTGCTGACATCTAGAGCAGCGGACGCAATAGATGAGGTTGGTTGGAAGAGATGCAGGTAAACCTCTGTCGCACCTGGAACGATTGCTTGGGTCCCTGAACGGAGTTGAGGGGGGAGGTAAAGGGACAAGTGTTGCATCTCCTGCGGCCGCAAGGGAAAGTGCCCGGGGAGGGGGTGGACCGAGAGGGAAGGGAAGAATTGACAAGGGAGTTATGGAGGGAGCGGTCTTTGCGGAAGGCAGATATGGGGGGAGATGGGAAGATGTGGCTAGTAGTGGGGTCACGTTGGAGGTGGCGAAACTGACGGAGGATTATTTTTTGTATGTGATGGCTGGTGGGGTGAAAGGTGAGGACTAGGGGGACTCGGCCCTTGTTGCGAGTGCGGGGATGGGGAGAGAGAGCAGTGTTGCGGGGTATGGAAGAGACCCTGGTGCGAGCCTCATTTATGGTGGAGGAGGGGAACCCCCGTTCCCTGAATAGTGAGGACATTTCAGATGTCCTGGTGTGGAACGCCTCATCCGTGGAGCAGATGCGGCGTAGACGGAGGAATTGGGAGTAGGGGATGGAGTCCTTACAGGAAGCAGGGTGGGAAGAAGTGTAGTCCAGATAGCCATGGGAGTCAGTGGGTTTATAGTGTATGTCGGTTAGAAGTCTATCACCTGCAATGGAGATCGTGAGGTCAAGGAATGGTAGGGAAGTGTCGGAGATGGTCCAGGTGTATTTCAGTGCCGGGTGGAAATTAGTGGTGAAGTGGATGAAGTCAGTCAGTTGTGTGCGGGTGCAGGAGGTGGCACCGAAGCAGTCGTCGATGTAGCGGAGGTAGAAGTTGGGGATGGGGCCCTGGTATGTATTGAACAAGGATTGCTCGACGTAACCTACAAATAGGCAGGCATAGCTGGGGCCCATGCGTGTGCCCATAGCTACGCCTTGTATTTGGAGGAAGTGGGAGGAGTCGAACTCGAAGTTATTGAGGGTAAGGACCAGCTCCGCTAGGCGGAGGAGAGTGTCAGTGGCTGGGTATGGGTTGCTTCTCTGGTCGAGGAAGAACTGGAGGGCTGTGAGACCATCGTGGTGGGGGATGGAGGTGTATAGTGATTGGACGTCCATGGTGAAGATGAGGGGGTGAGGGCCTAGAGAATTGAATGCGCGGAGACGACGGAGAGTGTCTGAGGTGTCTTGGACATAGGTAGGGAGGGATTTAACCAAGGGTGATAGGATGGAGTCAAGGTATTTGGAAATGAGTTCGGTGGGGCACGAACAGGCGGAGACAATGGGTCTTCCGGGACAATCAGGTTTGTGGATTTTAGGGAGAAGGTAAAATCGGGCTGTGCGGGGCTGGGGAACGATGAGGTTGGAGGCTTGGTCGGGTAGGGCATTGGAGTGGATGAAGTTGGTGATGGTGCTGGAGATGGTGGCCTGGTGCTCGTCAGTGGGGTCATGGTCCAGGGGTAAGTAGGAGGAGGTGTCCGATAGTTGGCGCGTGGCCTCAGCTTTGTAGAGATCGGCGCGCCAGACTACCACGGCACCTCCCTTGTCAGCGGGTTTGATAACCAAATCTGGGTTGTTGTGGAGTGAGTCGATGGCAGAGCGTTCCTGTGGTGAGAGATTGGAGTGAGACAGGGGAGTGGAGAAGTTGAGGCGGTTGATGTCGCGACGGCAGTTATTGATAAAAAGTTCTAAAGCCGGAAATTGGCCACGAGGGGGGTTCCACGAGGAGGGGGTGCGTTGGAGACGGGAAAAGGGGTCATCAGTGGGGGGCGAGGACTCCTTCCCATGGAAGTGCGCTGTGAGGCGGAGGCGACGGTAGAAGCGCTCCAAGTCGTGGTGTGCGCGGAATTCATTGAGGTGGGGACGGAGGGGGACAAAGGTAAGACCTCTGTTGAGGACGGACCGTTCGGTGTTGGAGAGGGGGAGGTCGGGGGGGATGGTGAACACTCGACAGGGATGGGGGTTGGGGCCGGACGAAGGCAGGTGGGGACGAGGCGATGTGTGGTGGGGGGGGGTGGTGGGGTGGTCAGGGGGTGGGGGGGTGAGAGGGCTGTGGTGTGGGTGGGGAAGAGCAGGGGCCACACAGTTAGAGGGGGGTGGGGGGAGGAGACTTACAGTTAGAGGGGGTGGGGGGAGGAGACTCAGTCGAACTGCCACTGAGGTAGACCAGGCTGGGTCGACTAGCACTAGGACCCAGTGGAGTCAAACCCAGGAGAGTGGGAGTTAGCAGCGTGGAGGCTTCAGGCCCAGTGGAGAGTCCAGGCTCCAGGTAAGGCGACGGCTGTGGGTTGTTGGAGGGAGGTGGAGTGGCGCGGGTCAGCGGGCCCGATGTCCGGCGTCGATGGTCGGTTGAGTCGGGGTCTGCGGGCGATGTGTGGGAGGTGCACTGAAAGGTCGCTCTGCCGAAACGCCAACTCACCGAATGGCTGCTTTGCCGAAAAGTCAAATAACGGCCGGGGGGTGGGACATGTCAGCGATTGGTCCAGACCCACGTGTCCATCATATCACTGGCCGATGGAGACGGGAGGGTGGGGGTCATGTTCCCACACAAGCCATAGGTGACTGGGCACTCTGATCCCGAGCTCCAAGTTGTACAGTCCCGTCCCGCCCCCCCCGGCAGCATCTTGTCCTTTCGGTTAGTTTGCTTTTAGGCGTCCAACCCTTACGGTTAGTTGGCGTTTCAGCTTTGTTTCTGTTCGGTAATTTAGGTTACACTTCATTGCTTTGGCTTCTTGTCCTTCGACGCCATGTCCAGGTCCCGTTCCTGTCTTCTCCCCATATCCCCTGGCTCCGCTATCTTTAAGAGCCCTATCTAGCTCTCTCTTGAAAGTATCCAGAGAACCGACCTCCACTGCCCTCTAAGGCAGAGAATTCCACAGACTCACAACTCTGTGTGAAGAAGTGTTTCCTCGTCTCCGTTCTAAATGATTACCCCTTATTCTTAAACTGTGGCCTCTGATTTTGGACTCCCCCCAACATCGGGAACATGTTTCCTGCCTCTAGCATGTCCAAACCCTTAATAATCTTATATGTTTCAAGAATATCCTCTCATCCTTCTTAACTCCAGCGTATACAAGCCCAGCCGTTCCATTCTCTCAGCATATGACAGTCCCGCCATCCCGGGAATTAAACTTGTAAACCTACGCTGCACTCCCTCAATAGCCAGCATGTCCTTCCTCAAATTAGGGGATCAAAACTGCACACAATACTCCAGATGTGGTCTCACTCGGGATCTGTACAACTGCAGAAGGATCTATTTGTTCCTAAACTCAAATCCTCTTGTTGTGAAGGCCAACATGCCATTCGCTTTCTTCACTGCCTGCTGTACTTGCATGCTTACTTTCATTGATTGATGAACAAGGACCCCCCGATCCCGTTGTACTTCCTCTTTTCCCAACTTGACACCATTTAGTCAATAATAATCTGCCTCCCTGTTTTTGCAACCAAAGTGGATAACCACACATTTATCCACATTCAACTGCATGTGCCATGCATCTGCCCACTCACCCAACCTGTCCAAGTCACCCTGCATTCTCATAGCATCCTCCTCACAGTTCATACTGTCACCCAGCTTTGTGACTTCTGCAAATTTGCTCATGTTACTTTGAATCCCTTCATCTAAATCATTAATGTATTTTGTAAATTGCTGCAGTCCCAGCACCGAGCCTTGTGGTGCCCCACTAGTCACTGCCTGCCATTCTGAAAGGGACCCGTTAATCCCTATTCTTTGTTTCCTATCTGCCAACCAATTTTCTATCCATGTCAGCACTCTACCCCCGATACCATGTGCCCTAATTCTGTCCTATGTGGGACCTTATCAAATGCTTTCTGAAAGTCCAGGTACACTACATGTCTGGGTCCCGTTCCTGCCTTGGTTACATTTTGTCTGCTCTACTTTTAGATGCAGATCCTCCCCACTGGCTCTCCCTTGCCCATTTGGGGATTTATCAGCCTTCAGTCCCATCAGTCCACCCAACACCATTTCCTGTCCAATGTGGATTTCCTTCAGTACCTCCGTCACCCCAGATCCTCTGGCTGCTACTATATCAGGAAGATTGTTTGTGTCCTCCTTAGTGAAGACAGATCCAAAGTACCTATTCAACTCATCTACCATTTCCTTATTCCTCATAATAAATTCACCCCACAACCCTCCCTCCCCTCCACCCCCCACTCCCCTACAACTCCCCTCCCCTGCATCCCCGTCCCCTACACCCCCCCCTCCCTGCCCTCACCCACACCCCCTCCCCCACACTACCCCACACTCCCCCGACCACACACCCCTCCTCCTATACCCACAATCCCCCTGCCCCACATCCCCCCTGCCCCCACTTACCCCCCACCATCCTCCCACCCCCACAACCCCCCTACCCCCACCCCCCCACCCACATCCTACAACCACCCTCTCCCTCCCAAACCCCTCTCCCTCCCAAACCCCTCCCCCTCCCACCTCCTCCTCTCCCCCCCACACACCCCCCCCCCCCCCCCGACAGGCCCCGCCTGAAGCCGTCACCCTCCCTGGCTGCGATACCCGCCTGAGGTTGGCCCTGTGCCCCAGCTACAGAACGCTCCCGCCGTTGCGTTGGGGGAACAGGTGAGTGGTGGAGTATTGCATTGGGGGACGAGGCCTCCCGTGTGACTGGGACCCAACGGGTTCCACTTAGTCTAGTATGACAATAAAACACTCTTGACTCTTGACATGGATAGGATGGGTATGGATAGATATGGAGCAAGTGAAGGGAGGTGGGACTGGTGTTGATGGAGCATCTTGTAAATGTGGGCAAGACAAAATGTGAAGGAACAGCAGATGCTGGTTTACACTAAAGATAGACACAAACTGCTCGAAAAACTCAGCGGGACAGGCAGATTACAACTCAGCGATATGAATATTGATTTCTCCAACTTCAAGTAACCCTTGCTTTCCCTCTCTCTCCAACCTCTTCCCTCCCCCACCCTAGTTCTCCAACTAGCTTCATTGTCCTGTGAAATGTCACCTATCCAAGTTTGACAGAGATGCTGCCTGGCCCGCTGAGTTACTCCAGTACTTTGTGAAATGTCACCTATCCATGTTCTCCACAGATGTTCCTTAACATTTGTAATTTCAGGTCAGGACCCTTCCGGTTTGAGTTGGCCAGTGGAGTAGAGAAGCCAAGACAGTTTTTGCACCAACAGTGGATATAAAAAGGTCCAGAGAGGGTAGAAGGCTGGGTAGGGACTGGGGGCAGGGGGGTTGGGGGAATGTTGGTAGGGGAATGTTGGAGACAGGAGACAGGGTTGTCACTGGATGGATAGGATTCTCTCCCATAAAGAAAAGCTTAGAGGTGGCAGAAGACCCCTATGTCCCTATGTTCCCGATGTAGGGGGAGTCCAGAACCAGGGGTCACAGTTTAAGAATAAGACCCGCTGAGTCACCACCTTTTATCTTGGTCTATTAACAGATTCAGATCTACCTTAGATCTCCTCTTGTAAGTCTGCGTGGCTCTGTCCTTTGTCTCCGGCATTCTCGAAACTCCTTGCTTGGGTTATTGATCAACTCCGCGAATGTTAGAGTTTCCACCTCTAGTAGCTGCTGGTTGTTTCTATGCCTGGCAATAGGGTTATTGCATACCCACTTCAAGTTGACAGATGAAATGGAGCCAGTTTGCCAAGTTGACAGATGAAATGGAGCCCGTCTCTCATGGTTACGGATGCAGTTCACTGTGAGGTCACCAGCTAGGCACATTATGAGGTCACCTCTGAATATGATGGTTTACAAACTTGCGATCTTACGAATGGAAGGCAGGCCCAGAAGGGAATAAACCACTTCACCATATGACCATCACAGTGGTAAAAAGCAACTGGACTCAAGTGTTAGATAGAAGGAACTCAGTTCAGTTGAGATTATTGTCACGTGTACAGAGAAAAGCTTTTTATCGCATGTCAGCAGAAAGACAATGCATGATTACAATCGAGTCATTTACAGTGTATAGATACATGGTAAGAGAATAACGTTTAATGCAAGATAAAGCCAGCAAAGTCCGATCAAGGATAGTCTGAGGGTCACCAATGAAGTCAATAGTAGTTCAGCACTGCTCTCTGGTTGTGGTAGGATGATTCATTTGTCTGATAACAGCAGGGAAGAAACTGTGTTCAAGAAGAAACTGCAGATGCTGGAAAATCGAAGGTACACAAAAATGCTGGAGAAACTCAGCGGGTGCAGCAGCATCTATGGAGTGAAGGAAATAGGTGACGTTTCGGGCCGAAACCCTTCTTCAGACCGATAGGGGGAGAAGAAAGGAAAAAGGGAGGAGGAGGAGCCCGAGGGCGGGGGGATGGGAGGAGACAGCTAGAGGGTTAAGGAAGGGGAGGAGACAGCAAGGGCTAGTAAAATTGGGAGAATTCAATGTTCATGCCCGACGGACGCAGGCTACCCAGGCGGAATATGAGGTGCTGTTCCTCCAATTTCCGGTGTTGCTCACTCTGGCAATGGAGGAGACCCAGGACAGAGAGGTCGGATTGGGAATGGGAGGGGGAGTTGAAGTGCTGAGCCACCGGGAGTTCAGGTAGGTTCTTGCGGACTGAGCGGAGGTGTTCGGCGAAACGATCGCCCAACCTCCGCTTAGTCTCACCGATGTAAATCAACTGACATCTAGAGCAGCGGATTCAGTAGATGAGGTTGGAGGAGATACAGGTGAACCTTTGTCGCACCTGGAACGACTGCTTGGCTCCTTGAGTGGAGTTGAGGGGGGAGGTAAAGGGACGGGTGTTGCATTTCTTGCAGTTGCAATGGAAAGTGCCCGGGGAGGGGGTGGTACGGCAGGGAAGGGAAGAATTGACAAGGGTGTTGCGGAGGGAGCGGTCTTTGCGGAAGGCAGACATGGGGGGAGATGGGAAGATGTGGCGAGTGGTGGGGTCACGTTGGAGGTGGCGAAAATGGCGGAGGATGATTTGTTGTATTTGCCGGCTGGTGGGGTGAAAGGTGAGGACTAGGGGGACTCTGCCCTTGTTGCGAGTGCGGGGATGGGGAGAGAGAGCAGTGTTGCGGGGTATGGAAGAGACATAGGGAGGAAACTGTTCCTGAATCTGGAGGTGTGCGTTTTCAAACTTCTGCACCTTTCCTAATTTGAGGACGGACATTTTTGCTATTGAGGGATTGTAGCGTAAGTTCACCAGGTTAATTCCCGGGATGGCGGGAATGACATATGATGAAAGAATGGGTCGACTGGGCTTGTATTCGCTGGAATTGAGAAGGATGAGAGGCAATCTTATAGAAACACATAAAATTCTTAAAGGATTAAACAGTCTAGATGCAGGAAGAATGTTCCCGATGTTGGGGGAGTCCAGAACCAGGGGTCACAGTTTAAGAATAAGGGTTAGGCCATTTAGGACTGAGGTGAGGGAAAAACCTTCACGCAGAACATCTGTGGAATCCTCTGCCACAGAAGGCAGTGGAGGCCAATTCACTGGATGTTTTCAAGAGAGTTGAATGTGGCTTTTATGGATAAACGTAATCAAGGGATATGGTGAGATAGCAGGAATGGGGTATTGATTTTGGATGATCAGCCATGATCATATTGAAAGGCGGTGCTGGCTCGAAGGGTGTATGGCCAACTCCTGCATCTATTTTCTATGTTTCTACATCGTGGTGAGTCCAGCACTCGTTGATGTCTGGTCCTGAAGAAGGGTACTGTACCAAAATGTCACCCACCCATGTTCTCCAGAGATGCTACTTGAACCGCTGAGTTACTCCAGCACTCTGTTCTTTCATGGTCTGGCTGGTGTCTTGCTTATATGAAAGAGCTACATTGCCAACGCACACAAGCTCCAACTTTGCTGTCAACATGAAACTGTTGACAGTTCAATAAATGAAATACGTTGATGAAACCCGAGTGATGGACAAGATAATGCTTCACAGGAGAAAGTTAAAACTGCATTGAATTAAACCCCACATGTAGAAACTGAACTAAAGGAAGATGTTTCCAAAAGTTATGAGCTTGATTCTATTACTCCAGAAGTGAAGGGCAGGTGGGGGAGGGTCTTAGGCACCCCTTCATTTGATCAACACAAGGGATAAGGGGTTGGCTTAATCATACTTTGATCTGTCAAGGAATAAACGTGAAACACTATTCAATCTCAAGTATTTTCATTTTGACATACAGTGTGGCAACGGGCCCTTTGGCCCACCGTGTCCATGCCGACCAGCATTCACTTGTATGCCAGCGCTATCCTATACACTGGGCACTTTTTACCAAAGCCAATTAACCTAAAATCCTGTACGTCTTTGGAGTGTAGGAGGAAACCAGAGCACCTGGAGAAAACCCATGCGGGTTACGGGGAGAACGTACAAACTCTGTACAGACAGCACCCGTAGTCAGGATTGAACCCGGGTCTCCGACGCTGTGAGGCAGCAACTCTACCGCTGCACCACCCTACCTTGTTGGGGAAAAATAATTAAAAAGCAGCAGAATATTTTTGACATTTACCAAATGAGAGTTGTCTACAGTCAAAGCATGTGTAGCTAGTTCCTGGCACAAAAATACTTCCGCTTTAACAGTTTCACGCACAACTCTTTAAACCCAAAGACTCCACTGTTGAAATGCAATTCAATATTTGACAAATCTGAACACGGTAACAGACAGATATAAAGCACACAGAGGGATTACTGAAGTGCATTTTCCCTTTGTAGTCCCTGAGAAATCAGTGGCAGTGGCAGAGGGTTGTTCTGATGTTCTAAGCCATGCCAATCCAGATATGATTGAATGACGGAGAGGACTTGATGTGCCAAAAGGAGAAGGAACAATCATTGGGTTTCAAAGTTTGCAGAGGGCTAACATACAACTCCCTTAGCATCAAGTGAATTGATCAGCACGGTGGCACTGTGGTAGAGTTGCCGCCTTACAGTGCCAGAGACCCGGGTTCGATCCTGACTATGCCTGCTATCTGGACGGAGTTTGTATGTTCTCCCTGTGTCCTGCATGGGTTTAATTTGGATCCTCTGGTTTCCGCCCACATTCCAGAGATAAGCCGGTTTGTAGGTAAATTGACTTCTGTAAATTTCCCCTAGTGTGTAGGATATAGGACTAGTGTACGGGTGATTGTAGTGTACGTGTGAATTCCAGAGATTCACCACTCTCTGTGTGAAAAAAGTTTTCTTCATCTCGGTCCTAACTCTGACTGATGAGGGCCAAAGTGCCAAAATATTTTTTGACCACCTGACATACCTGCGACATGACCTTCAAGGAACCATGCAACCATCAACCATTCCTCTGCCCACCCGGCTAATTGATCCAGTTCCTGCTGCAATCATTCACAACCATCTTCACTACAATACAACAATACAATACAACGGTTTATTTGTCACATTGCACAAAAAGTGCAAGTGAAATGATACGTCAGCAGCGATACAATGATAAAGGGCACACACAAAAACACAATAAATTTTTAACATAAACATCCACCACAGCATTCATCACTGTGGTGGAAGGCACACAATTTGGCCAGTCCTCCTCCATTTCCCCCCGTGGTCGGGACCTCAACCCTCCGCAGCCGTTGCTGCGTGCGTCCAGATGGTAAAGGACAAGGTACAAGTCCAGGTAAGTCCAGAGTCGGCTCCTCCCCACCGGAGACCGCGGCTTTTAGTTGGTGTAGGCCGCAGGCCGGCGGCCGAAGATTTCTGCAAAACCACTCACTTCTGTATCATCAGCAAACTTGCTAATCTTGCCCTGTTCTGTGACGTTTCAGAGTGCTGGAGTAACTCAGCGGGTCAGGCTGAGTATAGAAGTTGGGAGGTCATGTTGCAGTTGCATAAGAAGTTGGTGAGGCCGCATTCAGAGTATTGTGTTCAGTTCTGAGCACCATGTTATAGGGAAGATATCATCAAACTGGAAAGGGTACAGTGAAGATTTATGAGGATATTGCCAGGTCATTTCACTCCTCTTTCAAATCTGCTCTACTTATCTACATGCATTTTTCTTCTTCACTTTTTAGTCATAGAATGATGCAGTGTGGAAACAGGCCCTTCAGCCCAACTTGCCCACACCGACTGACATGTCCCATCTAAACTAGTCCCACTCACACGCGTTTGGCCCATATATCCATCTAAATCTGTCCTATCCATGTACGTGTCCAAATGTCTCTTAAACATTAGGATAGTCCCAGCCTTAACTACCTCCTCTGGCAGCTCGTTACATACACCCAGCACCCTTTGTGTGAAAAAGCTACCTCAGATTCCTGTTAATTTCTGAAATATTGGTCATAGATTTGGTGCAAAAATGCTTCAAAATAATGCTCAGAATGCATCAGAGAGCATCTAAAACCCCTAAGCTTCCAGGGCCCTTAAGCGGGCCCTGGATCCCGGCATCGAGGGACTTCACGCTTCGCGCTCGTGATGTGCGCAGTGCGCACATTATTTCACATTAAATTTTTTGTAATCCTGTCATGCCACCCCCCTTTTTGACAAGCTTCGTACGGGGACATGGGGGGAGGGGTGGGAAGAGGTGGGGGAATGTTGGAGACCGGAGACAGGGTTGTCACTGGATGGATAGGATACTCTCCCATAAAGAAAAATTCAGAGGTGGCAGAAGAACCCTTTGTCCCTATGTTCCGGATGTAGGGGGATTCCAGAACCAGGGGTCACAGTTTAAGAATAAGACCCGCTGAGTCACTCCACCTTTTATCTTGGTCTATTAACAGATTCAGATCTACCTTAGATCTCCTCTTGTAAGTCTGCGTGGCTCTGTCCTTTGTCTCCGGCATTCTCGAAACTCCTTGCTTGGGTTATTGATCAACTCCGCGAAGGTTAGAGTTTCCACCTCTAGTAGCTGCCGGCTGTTTCAATGCCTGGCAGAATGGGTTTGGTGCACCCACTTCAAGTTGACAGATGAAATGGAGCCAGTTTGCCAAGTTGACAGATGAAATGGAGCCCGTCTCTCATGGTTACGGATGCAGTTCACTGTGAGGTCACCGGCCAGGCACATTATGAGGTCACCTCTGAATATGATGGTTTACAAACTTGCGATCTTACGAGTGGAAGGCAGGCCCAGAAGGGAATAAACCACTTCACCATATGAGCAACTGGACTCAAGTGTTAGTTACAAGGAACTCAGTTCAGTTAAGATTATTGTCACGTGTACAGAGAAAAGCTTTTTATCACGTGCTAAAACCAGTCAGCAGAAAGACAATGCATGATTACAATCGAGCCATTTACAGTGTATAGATACATGGTAAGGGAATAACATTTAGTGCAAGGTAAAGCCAGCAAAGTCCGATCAAGGATATTCTTAGGGTCACCAATGAAGTCAATAGTAGTTCAGCACTGCTCTCTGGTTGTGGTAGGATGATTGATTTGCCTGATAACAGCTGGGAAGAAACTGTCCCTGAATCTGGAGGTGTGCGTTTTCAAACTTCTGCACCTTTCATAATTTGAGGAAGGACATTTTTGCTATTGAGGGATTGCAGCGTAAATTCACCAGGTTAATTCCCGGGATGGCGGGAATGACATATGATGAAAGAATGGGTCGACTGGGCTTGTATTCGCTGGAATTGAGAAGGATGAGAGGTAATCTTATAGAAACACATAAAATTCTTAAAGGATTGAACAGTCTAGATGCAGGAACAATGTTCCCGATGTTGGGGGAGTCCAGAACCAGGGGTCACAGTTTAAGAATAAGGGTTAGGCCATTTAGGACTGAGGTGAGGGAAAAACCTTCACGCAGAACATCTGTGGAATCCTCTGCCACAGAAGGCAGTGGAGGCCAATTCACTGGATGTTTTCAAGAGAGTTGAATGTGGCTTTTATGGATAAACGTAATCAAGGGATATGGTGAGATAGCAGGAATGGGGTATTGATTTTGGATGATCAGCCATGATCATATTGAAAGGCGGTGCTGGCTCGAAGGGTGTATGGCCTACTCCTGTACCTAAGTGATGGACAAGATAATGCTTCACAGAAGAAAGTTAAATCTGCATTGAATTAAAACCCACTTGTAGAAACTAAACTAAAGGAAGATGTTTCCAAAAGTTACGAGCTTGATTCTATTACTCCAGAAGTGAAGGGCAGGTGGGGGAGAGTCTAAGGCAATTACCCCCCTTCATTTGATCAACACAGGGGACAAGGGGTTGGCTTAATCATACTTAGATCTGTCAAGAAATAAAAGGCAAACAATATTAAATCTCAAGTGTTTTTGTTTTGAGATACAGTGTGGCAACGGGCCCTTTGGCCCACCGATCCACGCCGATCAGCATTCACCTGTATACACGCACTATCCTACACACTGGGGACTTTTTACCAAAGCCAATTAACCTACAAACCTGCACGTCTTTGGAGTGTGGGAGGAAACCAGAGCACCCGGAGAAAACCCACTCGGGTCACGGGGAGAACGTACAAACTCTGTACAGACAGCACCCGGGTCTCCGGCGCTGTGAGGCAGCAACTCTACCGCTGCACCATCGTACCTTGTTCGGGAAAAATACTTAAAAAGCAGCAGAATATTTTTGACATTTACCAAATGAGAGTTGTCTATAGTCAAAGTGTGTGTAGTTTGTTCCTGGCACGAAAATACTTCTGCTTTATCAGTTTCACACTTAACTCTATAAACCTAAAGACTCCACTGTTGGAATGCAATTCAATATTTGACAAATCTGAACACCTTAACAGACAGATATAAAGCACACAGAGGGATTACTGGAGTGCATTTTCCCTTTGTTGGCCCTGAGGAATCAGTGGCAGTGGCAGAGGTTTGTTCTGATGTTCTAAGCCATGCCAATCCAGATATGATTGAATGACGGAGAGGACTTGATGTGCCAAATGGAGAAGGAACATCTCATTGGGTTTTAAAGTTTGCAGAGGGCTAACATACAACTTCCTTAGCATCAAGTGAATTGATCAGCATGCGTGGACACGGTGGGCAGAAGGGCCTGTTTTCATGCCATCTCTCTAAAACAAACTATTGCCTTCACCTCGTTGGTCTCAGTTTAACATTGCTTGTGAAAGTCAGCAAAGTGCAAGATTCTTTCAATAGTCCTCAGACCAGTGAGCCCATGGGCTCATCTCTTAACCAGACAGTCAAAATCTTTTTTAGTTTAGTTTATAGATACAGCACTGTATCAGGCCCTTCAGCCCACTGAGTCCACGTCAACTAGCGATACCCACACATTAACTACCCTGCACACATTAGGAACAATTTACATTTATACCAAGCCAATTAATCTACAAAGCAAAAACCAGAAGGTATTTACTTGTCTAAATGTCTCACCCAGCTAGATTTTAAAATAAGCCTGCATTATTCAATGTGGTATAAGTGGAAAACTACAATTCTGAACTAGGATTAATCCTGTATTAGTCACTAATGGCTGCATGCTACACTTGGGAGTTTTGTCTTCTTAAAAACATCTGTCACTTACACAGAAACTTGAGTGTAACTACTTGGGGATTTTCACTGAACCTTGGCTCACAGCACAAGACCCTTGGCTTGAGCATAACTCTTGGATCTAAGCAAGCACATCACACAATTTCCCCTACAACCACAAGAGATGCAACACCTGTCCCTACACCTCCTCCCTCGACTCTGTCCAAGGACCAGGCCAGTCCTTTCAGGTGAGGCAGAGGTTCACTTGCATCTCCTCCAACCTCATCTGAGTGATCGGAGTGGCGGCGCGGCTCTGGCTGCAGCGGCTTACCGGCGGTCCCGTTGTCTTTGTGTTTTTTATGTTGTTTATTTTGTTTGTTTAGTCTAGTTTTTGGTTTTAGCTTGTGTTTTTTGGGGGGGGGAGGGTGTTGAAACGGGGTTTGCAGTCTCTCCCTGCGGGGGAATACGACCTTTTTGTCGTATTCCCCTTCTCTGCCTCCGTCTGCGCTGAGGCCTAATGGAGCTGACGACCTCGAGGCTCCGGAGGCAGAGCACCGTCAGGACTCGCTCCCGTGAGGGTGGTCCGGCTCAGGGCTGGAAGAGGTTGGGACACTCCCGTGAGGACGGCCAGCCCGAGGGTGGAACGAGGCTCCCGTCGGAGCGGCCGAGCTCGGGGAGGTGCGGCGCTGGCAGCCCAAGGGAGGTTCGGCGCCCAAGTCGGGGCGGCCCGGTCCGGGGGAGGTTCGGCGCCCATGTCGGGGCGGCCCAGCCCGAGGCTGAAGACGGCACAGTACTCACGTGAGGGTGGCTGGGACGGTGTTCTGGCGGCGGTGGCCTGAGTCCGGGGTTCGGCCGCGGGCCAGCAGCTGTTTCTGCAGAACTGGTGGGCGGCAGCTTCAACCACCCCGGGCCGCGGTGTTTGAGCCACGGGACTGTTCTTAACATCGCCCGGGGGGGGGGTATCGCCCCAGCGCAGAGGGAGAAGAGGAGGGAAGAGACTGCGACCTAAGACTTTTGCCTCCATCACAGTGAGGAGATGCTGGGTGGACTCACTGTGGTGGATGTTAATGTGTGTTTATTGTTGTTTTATTGTATGGTATTATATGTATGACTGCTGCAATTTCGTTCAGATTTCTGAATGACAATAAAAGGCTATCTATCTATCTATCTATCTATCTATCTATCTATCTATCTATCTATCTATCTATCTATCTATCTATCTATCTATCTATCTATCTATCTATCTATCTATCTATCTACTACTGTATCCGCTGTTCCAGGTTTGAACTCCTTTATATCAGCGAGACCAAGCACAGGCTTGATGATCGCTCCGCTGAACACCACCGCCCAGTCCGCCTGAGCCTACACGATCTCCTGGTTGCTAAACGCTTTAACTACCCCTCCCATTCCCACACTGACCTGTCTGCCCTGGGCCTCCTCCACTGTCAGAGTGAGGCCCAGCGCAAATTGGAGGAACAGCATCTCATATTTTGCTTGGGCAGCTTACACCCCAGCGGTATCACTATTGACTTCTCTAACTTCAAGTAACCCTTGCTTTCCCTCTCTCTCCGTCCCTCCCCCACCCTAGTTCTCTGACTAGTTTCACTGTCCTCCTGATTAAATATTACTGATTGTGTGCCTCGTTGTCACCTTCCCCATAGCTAACGATGAACCTTTCTACATTTCCTTATCACGATCTGCTTTGATCTATCCTTTTCACACCTTTCCCCTCCATATCGCTACACCCCCTCCCAGTCTGAAGAAAGGTCTCACCCCAAAACATCACCCATTCCTTCTCTCGAGAGTTGCTGCCTTACCCGCGGAGTTACCCTAGCAATTTGTGTCTATCTTCGGTGTAAACCAGCATCTGCAGTTCCTTCCTTCACAACTGTCAATGTATGTGAACCACATTCCCTCATGATACTAATAAGCACATACCATTTGCAGAGGCAGCAGACAATGATCAGTTTAAGACACTATATGGGAAAATAGGACTTATGTTCCCTTTCCACAAACCTTAATGGACCTCAGACCGTAAAGGACCTTGCTTGCCTCGAGGAATGAGGGGGGCTCCTCATAGAAACTTACCGAATAGTGAAAGGCCTGGATAGAGTGGATGTGGAGAGGATGTTTCCACTAGTGGAAGAGACTAGGACCAGACTGCACTTTATTGCTCCTCGTTAGATCAGGAACTAAAATAAGAATCCCGCAGTACATTGAGCAACATCAGGTATCAGGAAAGATGTTTGCCGTAAATTGCCCCATCTGCTCACTTGAACATTTCCAGCCTCATCCCATCTCTGGTTTTAAGCCAAATATCTGTGCCTGCCTTATAACCATATAACCATATAACAATTACAGCACGGAAACAGGCCATCTCGGCCCTACAAGTCCGTGCCGAATTTTTTTTCCCCTTAGTCCCACCTGCCTGCACTCATACCATAACCCTCCATTCCCTTCTCATCCATATGCCTATCCAATTTATTTTTAAATGATACCAATGAACCTGCCTCCACCACTTCCACTGGAAGCTCGTTCCACACCGCTACCACTCTCTGAGTAAAGAAGTTCCCCCTCATATTACCCCTAAACTTCTGTCCCTTAATTCTGAAGTCATGTCCTCTTGTTTGAATCCTCCCTATTCTCAAAGGGAAAAGCTTGTCCACATCAACTCTGTCTATCCCTCTCATCATTTTAAAGACCTCTATCAAGTCCCCCCTTCTCCCCATAACCCTTGATTCCACTAGTCCCTAGAGCTCTATCTAACTCTGTCTTAAATCCATCCAGTAATTTGGCCTCCATTGCCCTATAAGGATATAGGACTAGTGTACCGGTGATCGTTGGTTGGCGTGGACTCGGTGGGCAGAAGGGCCTGTTTTCACGCCATCTCTCTAAAACAAACTATTGCCGTTACCTCGTTGGTCTCAGTTTAACATTGCTTGTGAAAGTCAGCAAAGTGCAAGATTCTTTCTATAGCCCTCAGACCAGTGAGCCCATGGGCTCATCTCTTAACCAGACAGTCAAAACCTTTTTTAGTTTAGTTTATAGATGCAGCACTGTATCAGACTCTCCTGGTTGCGAAACGCTTTAACTAGCCCTCCCATTCCCACACTGACCTTTCTGTCCCGATCACATTGACAACCCAGACGCGGCTCCGACCCTCCCCCTCTCCCTCTCCCGCCCCCACTCACTACTTCATGTTCTCCCCCAGCACCTCCGCTGAGAGAATGGAGAGGCTGGGCTTGTATACTCTGGAGTTCCGATGGATGAGAAGGGGTCTTATTGAAACATATAAGATTATTAAGGGTTTGGACATGATAGAGGCAGGAAACATGTTCCCAATGTTGGGGCCAGAACTAGGGGCAACAGTTTAAGAATAAGGGGTAAGATATTTAGAACGGAGATGATGAAACACTTTATCACACAGAGAGTTGTGAGTGTGGAATTCTCTGCCAGTGGGCGGTGGAGGCCGGTTCTCTGTATACTTTCAAGAGAGAGCAAGATAGGGCCCTTAAAGATAGTGGAGTCAGGGGATGTGGGGAGAAGGCAGGACTGGGGTACTGATTTGGGATGATCAGCCATGAGCACATTGAATGGTGGTGCTGACTCGAAGGGCCGAATGGCCTACTCCTGCACCTATTGTCTATTGTCTATTGTCTATTGATTGTGGCCCTGGCTGCTGCTTCAGTCTTAAACCTGATTCACTGAGCAGCCTTGGTTCTCATCAGCAAACATCAGCTGAAACACATTGTGCAGGGATTCTGCCCACGGCATTTTGTAATGCTGTAAATGCAGCTTGTCACAACTTTTTAGTTTGTCCTTAGTTTATTGCTTTGATGCTGCCAATTCCCATCTACCCGATCACTTTAACTACAGTCATCAGGGTGGATCTCTATGATCAGCTCGAGTAAACACAGAATAAGTTGCTGGTGGGAGTGAGTGTCTCAGCTCCATCAGAACCTAAAATGCAGGTGTACGTACATCTGGACAGCTCGTTCCCATTAATCAGTGTAATCATGATCAATGAAATTCACCAGCACTTTGAGCCCATTTCTAAACGTGGCAAATTTACTGAAATGCGGAGAGGATCGTCATTGCCCATTGGTTTTAATTCTTTCAGCCCCATTTCGTGGGGTAAACATGAACCTGTTAGTGCAAAACACAGCATCAGAATTATTTTTTTCATATGTAAAGCAGTATGCTTATTCTTTGTAGTAACAGCTCTGCTGGGAGGGCCCCCTGCTCAAATTAAACATGCCTGTGCAACCTATGAGGAAGTGTAAGGAGAAGGACTGGGTCGAAATGTTATCAGAGTTTCAGACATCTGGCAGTTATTAATAACAAATGGTTGCTGCGATTCAAGTAAATCAATGGCTGTCTTTGATACCTCATGAAGTTTTCATCCACGTTAATGCAAATGATAATGTAATGAAATTTAATGAAGTGGATCTCCCTCCTCTTAAAGCCCAGATAAACATGTGGCAGTCTGTGGCCCATGGATGGTATTGTGAGGTGTTGATTTGTTCAATGGGTTTATTTAATTTCTGCAGGTTCAATTTGTCTGCCATTAGCAGTCATGATATTGTATTAAAGATTATAATAAAAATGATCTGCAGATGCTGGTTTGTACCAAAGATCGACACAAAATGCTGGAGTAGCTCAACAGGTCAGGCAGCATCTCTGGAGAAAATGGGTAGGGGAAGTGTCAGCTTGGGACCCTTCTTCAGTCTGAGGAGAGAAGCGAGAGAGGGATTGCAAGGGTTACTTGAAGTTGGAGAAATCAATATTCATACCGCTGGGTTGTAAGCTGCCCAAGCATAATATGAGGTGCTAGTTCTGCAATTTGCATGTGGCCTCAGTCTGACAGTGGAGGAGGCACAGGACGGAAAGGTCAATGTGGGAATGGGAAGAGGAGTTAACATCTTTGGCAACTGGTAGGTCTCGTAGCCCAAGGTGGACTGAGCCTAGGTGTGTCAGCAAAATGATTGCCCAGTCTGTGCTTAGTCTCGCCGATACATTGGAGGTTGGAGGAGGTGCGTGAACCTCTGCCTCACCTAAGAGGACTGTCGGGGTCCCTTGCAATCCCTATCTCTCCCTCCCTCCACCACCCGAGACAACTTGCTAGTTTCATGGTTCGTATCCCTTTATTATCACTTCATCCACAGCCAACAATAGACCATTGTGGGCTCTACCTTTCCTGAGTCATCGATGATGGCTCTCATTTATTTTGTACCTTTTCATATCTCTAGTTTCCCTTTCCCCTGACTCAGTCTGAAGAATGGTCTTGACCCGAAATTTCTCCAGAGATGCTATCTGACCCGTTGTGTTACTCCAGCATTTTGGGCCTATTTCGGTGTAAACTAGTATCTGCAATTCCTATCGATAATCTCCCTCACCTCTATCCACCTATCACTTGCCAGGTTTTGTCCTACCCCCCCCCACCCCACCCCCACACACACCCCACCACCACCCCCACCACCACAATCAATGAAGAAGAATCCCAACCTGAAACATCACAACCATGTTCTCCAGAGATGCTGCCTGACCCATTTTTACTCCAGCACTTTATTTTGTAGCGCTGCCTTTAGTATTTTTAGTTTGAGGTAACAAAAGAAAGATATTATAGGTATTGAAAATACCTTTATTTTTAAAATCCTGTGGGAATAGTAACTTTCTTATTGTGAATCTGAAACACTTTAGCCCCGAAGCCTCCTTTCCCCCATTGGTATCATTGTCTTTACAAAGTGATTTTGTACAACATGAAGCTTCTTCAGAACACAATTATCACATTGGAGCAGATTATTTGTAATGGGTCCTGAACACTTTCCCATCAGCACTCCATAGCAGATGCAGCACAGATCAGTACAGAGGAGAGTTTCTGCCATATTATAACAAGATCTTTCCTGGTCCCAGCACGCTGATGCAATTATAGGTCCTTTTTCAGAATGGCAGGCAGTGACGAGTGGAGTGCCACAAGGCTCGGTGTTGGGGCCGCAACTGTTTACCATATATATTAATGATTTGGAAGAGGGAATTAGGAGCAACACTGGCAAATTTGCGGATGACACAAAGCTGGGTGGCAGTGTGAACTGTGAAGAGGATGTTGGGAGGTTGCAGGGTGACCTGGACAGGTTGAGTGAGTGGGCAGATGCGTGGCAGATGCAGTAGTCACTCAAGTCAAGTCCAGTCAAGTCAAGAGAGTTTTATTGTCATGTGTCCCAGATAGGGCAATGACATTCTTGCTTGCTGCAGCACAACAGAATATGTAAACATAATTCAGAAAAGGAGATAAAAGTTCAGTGTGTCTGTAGACCATAGACCATATATATACACAATAAATAACCGGATATGTTGCAATAGGCTGCTATTGTTCAGAGTTTGTTTGATGGCGTGTTTAATAGCCTGATGGCTGTGGGGAAGTTGCTGTTCCTGAACCTGGATGTTCCAGTTTTCAAGCTCCTGTACCTTCTTCCTGATGGCAACGGAGAGATGAGTGTGTGGCCAGGATGGTGTGGGTCCTTGATGATGTTGGCAGGCTTTTTGAGCCAGCGACTGCGATAGGTCCCTTCGATGTGGGGAGGTCAGAGCCGATGGTGGACTGTGCAGTGGTCACAACTTTCTGCATTCTTTTCCGCCCCTGGACGTTCAAGTTAACGAACCAAGCCACAATGCAACCAGTCAGTATGCTCTCTACTGTGCACCTGTAGAAGTGCGGGAGAGTCCTCCTTGACATACCGACTCTCCGTAATCTTCACAGGAAGTAGAGGCGCTGATGTGCCTTCATTATGATTGCATCAGTGTGCTGGGACCAGGAAAGACCTTCGGAAATATGCATGCCAGCTGACAGACAGTGATTCCATAAGGAAATGACCAATTGCATTGGGCACAAGAGCAAAGCAGGAAGGTTTGCTTTGTGTTGAGAGACCATTGCTAGGTTTGGTTTAATCCTGAGCTTGAATTTAAACCAATGCTCTTAACGTGCCTCAGTTGATGGGAATCACTGGGATACAAAGGGGGTGGGCTTTATGCTGCTGTTTAATAGAGCTCTGGTTAGACCACATCTGGTGCTCTGGGTGTGATTCCAGGCAGCACCGATCTGGAAGGATAGACAATAGACAATCGGTGCAGGAGTAGGCCATTCGGCCCTTCGAGTCAGCAACGCCATTCGCTGTGATCATGGCTGATCATCCACAATCAGTGCCCCGTTCCTGCCTTCTCTCCATATTCCCTGACTCCATTATCTTTAAGAGCCCTATCTAGCTCTCTCTTGAAAGTATCCAGACATCCGGCCTCCACCACCATCTGAGGCAGAGAATTCCACAGACTCACAACTTTCTGAGTGAAAAAGTGTTCCCTCATCCCGTTCTATGACCAGTCAGCATGTTCTCTACTGTGCACCTGTGGAAGTTTGAGAGAGTCCTCCTTGACAAACCGACTCTCCGTAATCTTCTCAGCTGATGTGCCTTCGTTATGATTGCATCAGTGTGCTGGGACCAGGAAAGATGCACGCCAGCTGACAGTGATTCCATAAGGAAATGACCAATTGCATTGGGCACAAGAACAAAGCAGGAAGGTTTGCTTTGTGTTGAGAGACCATTGCTAGGTTTGGATTAATCCTGAGCTTGAATTTAAACTAACGCTCTTAACGTGCCTCAGTTGATGGGAATCACTGGGATACTAAGGGGGTGGGGTTTAAACAGCTGTTTAATAGAATTAGACCACATCTGGAGCTCTGGGTGTGATTCCGGGCAGCACCGCTCAGGAAGAATAGACAATAGGTGCAGGAGTAGGCCATTCGGCCCTTTGAGCCAGCACCGCCATTCGCTGTGATCATGGCTGATCGTCCACAATCAGTACCCCGTTCCTGCCTTCTCCCCATATCCCCTGACTCCATTATCTTTAAGAGCCCTATCTAGCTCTCTCTTGAAAGTATCCAGAGAACCGGCCTCCATCGCTCTCTGAGGCAGAGAATTCCCCAGACTCAAACTCTCTGGGTTAAAAATGTTACCTCATCCCATTCTAAATCCCTTACCCCTTATTCTTAAACTGTGGCCCCTGGTTCTGGACTCCTCCAACATCAGGTACATATATCCTGCCTCTAGCGTGTCCAAACCCTTAATAATCTTGTATGTTTCAATAAGATCCTTTCTCATCCTTCTAAATTCCAGATTATACAAGCCAAGCCGCTCCATTCTCTCAGTATATGACAGTCCCACCATCCTGGGAATTAACCTTGTGAACCTACGCTGCACTGGCTTAATAACAAGAATGTCCTTCCTCAATTTAGGGGACCAAAACTGCACAAAATACCCCAGGTGTGGTCTCACTCGGGCCCTGTACAACTGTAGAAGGACCTCTTTGCTCCAATACTCAACTCCTCTGGTTATGAAGGTCAACATGCCATTCGCTTTCTTCACTGCCTGCTGTACCTGAATGCTTACTTTCATTGACTGATGTACAAGGACCCCCAGATCCCATTGTACTTTCCCTTTTCCCAACTTGACACCATTCAAATAATACTCTGCCTTTCTGTTTTTGCCACCAAGGTGGATAATCTCACATTTAATAGGGCTGCCAACATTGGGTGAGAGTTGAGAGTGAGAAATTGTACCCCCCTCCCACGGTAGGGAGCTTTCGCATTTTTCAGCTTTTAATTGTGCAATCTGGTGCATACTGTAGTGAGTCTTTTAACTTACACTTGAATGCAACATTTATGCTTTAAATTGGATTAGGTATGAATAAGGTTAGGCTGAATTGCATTCCTGATTACATTCCACAATAGAGCCAGGCTCTGATCAACAGCACATGGTGCAGCACATGAATGACTATATTCATGTATGGAAATCAGATTATATTCATGCTGTTATGCGTATATATATATAGAGAAAAACACAGAGAACTAAGGCAAGAGTCGGACTTCCACCACTGTCTGTACAAACAAATCAATCATCCTTACCTTTTGAATTTAGAAACAAGTTGAAAATAATGCCGCATATTCAATCACATATGGTTCAATGAAATTAAGATATATATGTAAAATATATAATGGAAACAGGCACTTCAGCCCACCAAGGCCACACTGACCAGCAATCTATCATATACCAGTTACGTCCATCACGCCAGGGACAATTTACAGAAGCCAATTAACCTACAAACCAGCACTTCTTTCAGATATGGGAGAAACTGGAATATCCAGAGAAAACCCATGTAATAGTAAGGCAGCAACTCTACTGCTGCGCCACCGTGCCACACCATTAAATTATTTTTTCTGTAATATATTTATTATGGTGTCACGTCAATAAAGATGAACATGTGATTCTGATTTCTGCCCTTAGCTGGATAACACACATCTCAAATCATTGCGTTTCAACCTCTTCAGTCTGAAGATCTCGACCCAAAACATCACCCATTCTATCGCTCCAGAGATGCTGCCTGTCCTGCTGAGTTTTACTAGTTTTTAGTGTCTATCTTCAGTTTAAACCAGCATCTGCAGTTCCTTCCTACACTGTTTGTTAAGCAAAATAGGTCCGATTCTCATAATATTTTTCACCTCAACTAAGTTTTTCCTTCATCTCCGTTACTGCAGAGAATACAATCCCAGTTATCAAATCTTTCTCCAAAATGAAACAAAAAATTCCAGCCCTGCCAACATCTTCATAAATCACCCCTGGATACTCTCCAGAGCAATTACACCCTTTCTACAATGTGTCATACTCTTACAGCATTTAAACAGGCCCTTCATCCCATCTTGTTCATGCAGATCAAGATGCCCCATCTAAACTGGTCCCATTTATCCGCATTTGGCCTACATCCCTTTAAACCTTGTGTGTGCCAGTGTGTGTGTGTGTGTGTGTGTCAGTGAAGCGGCGAAAACATCCGGAGTGAGATGAGACTTGGCGATGCCCGAGGAGCATTTCCCTCCCGGGAATGCGGGCTGGCCCAGGTGCTCCTTGTCCAGCTGGGGTCCGGGGGAGGTGAGTGTCAATGACCCGGGTGTCGGGCATCAAAGCGGACCCTTAGCCCGAGATTCATCCCCGCGGCTTAGCCCGAGATTCATCCCCGGCTCCGGATGAGGCACCGACGCCCCCACTCACCCGGTCCGTTCCTGGCTACGGGCCGGGGTTAAAACTCCATGGGGTGTGGACAGAACGACCGACGGACATAGAGCTGCCGGTGGTGAGGGTGGGAGGTGTGTGCCGTGCCTTGGGGGAGAAAAGGGAGGGGGGTTGATGCTGGGACCACCGTCGTTTCTCACCTCATCTGCACGGGAGATACTAAACTCCTTTTTTCTCTCTCCCGCATTTCTTAAAAAGTGGAATAACATTAGCTACCCTCCAATCCACAGGAACTGATCCTGAATCTATAGAACATTGGAAAATGAACACCATTGCATCCATGATTTCTAGAGCCACTTCCTTAAATGCCCTGGGATGCAGACCATCAGGCCCTGGGGATTTATCAACCTTCAGTCCTAGCAGTCTACCCAACACCATTTACAGCCTAATGTGGATTTCCTTCTGTTCCTCCGTCACCCCAGATCCTCTGGCCACTAGTACATCAGGAAGATTGTTTGTGTCCTCCTTAGTGAAGACGGATGTGTGTATTGGAGGTGGTGCAGCGGGTGCATCCCCTCCAGGGACAGTGGCAGTGGGAGAGAAGTGGTTGGAATATCAGGTCTGGTTCTATGCTCCCTGAGGTGAGGAGAATTGAAGGTGTAATTGGGGAGATTAAAATAATCACTGGATGCACTGGAGCAGACGAAGAATCTGCTTCCTCTGCCGTGGATCCAAACAAGGATAAAAACATAAACATGGCATCCAGGATATTGGTAACCCAGAACTGCCCCTGGAAGCTGTCAAGACTGGGGTTCAGTTGAAAGTTTCCACATGGACAGAATGTTAGAAACATAGAAACATAGAAAACAGGCGCAGGAGTAGGCCATTCAGCCCTTTGTGCCAGCACTGCCATTCAATATGATCATGGCTGATCATCCAAAATCAGTAACCTGTTCCTGTTTTTCCCCATAGCCCTTGATTCCGTTAGCCCAAAGAGCTATATCTAACTCTCTTGAAAACATCTAGCGATTTGGGCTCCATTGCCTTCTGTGGCAGAGAATTTTACAGATTCACAACTTCATGGGTGAAAAAGTTTTTCCTCATCTCAGTCCTAAATGGCCTACCCCTTTTTCTGAAACTCTGGTTCTGGACTCCCCCAACATCGGGAGCATTTTTCCTGCATCTAGCCTGTCCAATCCCTAAAGAATTTTATATGTTTCTATAAGATCCCCTCTCATCTTTCTAAATTCCAGTGAATACAAGCCCAGTCGACACATTCTTTCATCATATGTCAGTCGTGCCATCCTGGGAATTAACCTGGTGAACCTACTCTGCACTCCCTCAATAGCAAGAATGTCCTTCCACAAATTAGAAGACCAAAACTGCACACAATAATACTCCAGGTGCGGTCTCACCAGGGCCCTGCACAACTGCAGTAGGACCTCCTTGCTCATTTACTCAAATCATCTCGGTAGGAAGGCTTAAATGCCTTTAGCTTTCTTCACTGCCTGCTGTTCCTGCATGCTTACTGTCAGTGATTGATGTACAGGGAAACCCAGGTCTCGCTGCACTTCCTCTTTTCCTCATCTGACACCATTCAGATAATAATCCACCTTCCTGTTCTTACCACCAAAGTAGATAACCTCACATGTATCCACATTATACTGCATCTGCAATGCAACTGCCCACTGACCCAACCTATCCAAGTCATCCTGCAGCCTCTTAGAATCCTCCTCAGCTCACACTGCCACCCAGCTTTGTATCATCTGCAAACGTGGAGATGTTACATTTGATTCCCTTGTCTAAATTGTTAATCTATATTGTAAATAATTGGGGTCCCAGCACCAAGCCTTGCGCCACCCCACTTGTCATTGCCTGCCATTCTGAAAAGGCCATGTTAATTCCTACTCTTTGCTTCCTGTCTGCCAACCAGTTTTCTATCCATGTCAGTACCCTACCCCCAATACTGTGTGCTCTCATTATGCACACAAATCTCTTGTGTGGGCCTTGTCAAAGGCTTTTTGAATGTCCAGATACACAACATCCATTGGCTCTCCCTTATCCATTCTAGTTGTTACATCCTCAAAAATTTCCAGAAGATTAGTCAAGCATGATTTCCCCTTCATAAATCCATGCTGACTGACCGATCCTGTCACTGCTTTAAAAATGCGCTGCTATTACATATTTAATAATCGACTCAAGCATCTTCCCCACTATCAATGGAAGGCTAACTGGTCTATAATTCCCTGTTTTCTCTCTCCCTCCTTTTTTAAAAAGTGGGGTTACATTAGCTACCCTCCAGTCCACAGGAACTGATCCAGAGCCTATAGAACATTGGAAAATGATCAAGAATGCATTCACAATTTCTATGGCCACCTCCTTGAGTACTCTGGGATGCAGACCATCAGGCCCTGTGGATTTATCGGCCTTCAGTCCCAACTGTTTACCCAACACCATTTCATGACTAATATCAATTTCCTTCAGTTCCTCCATCACGCCAGATCCTCAGTCCCCTAGTATTTCTGGGATATTGTTTGTGTCTTCCTTAGTGAAGACAGAACCAAAGTACTTGTTTAACTGGTCTACCATTTCCTTGTTTCCCATTATAAATTCATCTGTTTCTGACTTTGAGGTACCTACATTTGTCTTCACTAATCTTTTCCTCTTCACATACAGTACAGTATCAAAAAATGTTTTAACGGTCAGTTTTGATATTCCCCGCAAGCTTTCTTTCATACTATTTTTCCCCTCTTTATTAATCCCTTTTGTCCTCCTCTGCTGAATTCTAAATTTCCCCCAATCCTGTGGTTTGCTGCTTCCTCCAGCCAATTTATATGCCTCTTCCTTGGATTTAACACTATCCCTCATTTTCCTTGTTAGCCACAGTTGAGCCACCTTCTTTGGTGATTAAAGGACTCCATTTATCCAAGGTGGATAAATGGAGTTCAAACACAGATCAGCAGAGAGGGGGGATGGGCTGTAGGGGTGAAGAACCTTTTTACTGATCCTCTATGCATGGGACAAATTTGAACACAATCTCTGCATGCAGCTGTTGATTTACCAGAAACATGTTTCATATTTTGACTGTTGATGGGTGTGTGAAACTGGACAGTGATGTGGGCACTATTTCCTTCACCTCAGATTTCCTGTTGGAGATCGCAGCTTGTCTTAATCTGAACAGGGGGAATCCCACAGGGAACAGACTTGCTAAAAAGAACAAGCAGGCTGCTTGACATATGGAAATATGTCCCTGACTTAAAGACCAACACCTATAAACAATTCTTACGTTACTGAAAAGATAACTGACCAATAGGACTGAGTCTGAAGACAGAGATGTGCTTCATGCAAGTGTGGAGAATATCGGTCATTTTTAGAAAAACAACAGCATTTAGTCGGATTAAACCTAATTTTCCATTTCTTTGCCCATTTCTGAGCTGATATATATCGTCTATACTTTAGAGTGCATCTGCCCACTCACCCAACCAATCCAAGTCACCCTGCAGCCTCATAGCATCCTCCTCGCAGATCTATACTTTAACATCCTTGCTCACTGTCCGCAGATCCCTGCAGAGCTCAGCTGGTCACAGACTTCCACTCTGAATAACGACATTCACCACAACCCTCTGTCTTCTATCAGTAAACAGGTATTGACCCAGATGACAAAATCACTTTGAAGGCCGTGCATTTTGCCCTTCTTGGACAACCAACCATGGAGAACTTTCTCAAATGCCTTACTATGGTCCATATGGACAACATCCACTGCCCTACCTTCATGGATCACCTTTGTCACCTCCTCAAAAAAATCATTCAAGTTAGTAAGACATGATCTGTGGCGTACAAAGCCATGCTGATGGTCCCTAACTAGCCCATTGGCTTCCAAATGGTAGTAAATCCTATCCCAAAGAATCCTCTCCAATTACATTCCTACCACTGATGTGATGCGAAACATACTTTGGAATACAAGTGGAACCAAAACATTCATACCCCGAGAGAAAGAAAATACTGAATGTCTAATCTATCTCTAAATGCCTTTTAATCATTGCTGTCGTATCTGCTTCCACAACGTCCCCATGTAATGCATTCCAAACATCAATGTTTTGTACAATCTTCATATCTACTGTCATACGCCTGAGGACATCGACCACCTCCATGTCCATAATACACACTGTCCTCAAGACATCTCCATTAACTGTCCCAAGTTCCTGTAAAAGGACAAATGGCAATGGTAAAAGTGAGGTTGAAAGGGTAACAGGACATCTGTTTAGCTGCCATGGGAGTTGGATTGAGCTGTGTTTGTTGCTCTATGTCTGTTGGAGCTGCATGATTTAGAACTGTTGTGAGACCATTCTGAAGTAGGAACAGATGCTCCACAGAACGTCTCTCCCTGGGATTTCCTGCCATTGAGCACTTGGCTGCTCCCTTGACTGGGCAGCCTCCTGTTTCTCAGTGCGACTGCTTCTCTTAGTGTTGCACTTCCTGTTCTTGAAAACATGGATCAAAAGACCCATAGCTGACACAGATCAAAGGGTTTTCTAAGCAGTGAGGGGACACCTGTCCAGGAGTGAAACTCAGTTTTAATCTCTGGGAGAGAAAATTCCTCACCAATATATAATCCTCCTTCCACCCAAGATATTCTGGTTCACATTGATTCTTCCAAGGTTAGTGGAGGCAGAAGATTCTGCAAATAAGTTTTATCAATTCAGTCCCTTTCTCTCACTGCATGGGTTCTCCCTGTCAATCTCTCTCAGGGGGCTAACTTTACACTGCTTACAGTTTCTCTGCAGCTTTCTGTCTCTCTCTCTCTCTATCTCTCTCTCTCTCTCTCTCTCAGAGGGTTATCTGTATACTGACCGGTGAACCTTACTTCCTCTCTTTCAGCTTGATATCTGTACACTGAGTTGTGAATCTGTGGAATTCTCTGCTACAGACAACAGTGGAGGCCAATTCACTGGATGTTTTCATGAGAGAGATTTAGCTCTTAGTGCTAAATGAATCAAGGAATATGGGGAAAAAGCAGGAACGTGGTACTGATTTTAGATGATCAGCCATGATCAGAAGGGTCAAATGGCCTACTCCTGCACCTATTTATCTATGTTTCTGTTCTGCATTGACTGGTGTCTCCCAATCCCTCTCTCTCATGGGGATATCTGTACGCTGACCAGTGTCTCTCAATGCCTCTCTCTTGGCATGTTTGTACACTGACAGCTAGCGCTCTCTCTCTCTCTCCCTCTCCCCCTTCGTTTCTCTCTCTCTCGCTCTCTCTCTCTCTCTCTCTCTCTCGCTCTCTCGCCCTCTCCACCTCACCCCCCTCTCTCACCCTCTCCCCCTCTCTCCCTCGCTCCCTCTACCTTCTGTAAACGGATCGGTCTCCCTCATTACCTCTCTCTTGGGACATTGTCCCACTGTCAGGGGTATATCTGTACACTCATACATGGGATATCTACAGTCTGATACCATTATACCAGCCAAGCTCATTTAAGACCATTATACCAGCCAAGCTCATCACCAAACTCGAGGGACTTGGAGTCAGTACTCACCTCTGCAACTGCATCATTGACTTCAGTTCAGTTCAGTTTAGTTTATTCTCATGTGCACAGAGGCATTGTGAAAAGCTTTTGTTGTGTGTTAATCTGTCAGCAGAAGGACAATGCATGATTACAATTAAGCCATTTAAGGGCATGTCCCACTTAGGCGACTGCCTGCAACTGTCATAGTCGTAGAATGCAGCCGAAAAACCGGCGACTTGACCCCCCCACAACAATGTCTACGACAAACTCCAACAACATACCACCGAGTCGAAGTCAAGCTAACGCAAGCTACCGACAACCGGCGACCCAATCATCGTGACTTGGGACGTCCACCTACGACAATCTACGACCACACAGGCGACAACCGAAGTCAACCTACGTCCACGACAAGTTACGACTGTCGGAGACAACTGAAGACAATTCATGTCATTTTGGCCTCCGAAACAATGGAATCACCCAGTTACAAAGGGGATGTATTGTTTCCAACATCTGAGGACATTGCTCTCACATGAAGAAGCCCTGCTGCTTGCAGCAGCCCTCATGCTTAAAGATCAGCAAGACAGAAGGGCAAGAAGAATGGGTAAGAGGAAGTCCAAGAAGAGGTGTGTGTTTGGTTGAATCCCTTGTCCCTGTAGAGACCCAGGTTGGGCCAATATGACAACCTGATGACTGAGCTCCAGCAAGAAGATGAGGCTGCCTTCAGAAACTTCACCAGGCTTCCCCCTGAGCTGTTTCAGGAGCCGAAGACACTGGGTGGGCCGTCTCCTGGAGAAAAAGGAGACTCATGGAGGAGCCACTGTTGTAGCCTGGTGTAGCTAGTCACGTCAACTGTTGCCGATGGTCGCCAGCTGTCGTAGCATGTCGCTGGTATGGTCATAGCATGTCACCGGTATGGTCATAGCATGTCGCCGGTATGATCGTAGCATGTCGTTAGTATGGTCATAGCATGTCACCGGTATGGTCGTAGCATGTCGCCGGTATGGTCATACATTGTTGTAGATTGTCGCTGATATAGGCGTAGATGGACTTCATTCATAGCATCACGACTGGCTGTTGTAGCTTGACTTCTGTGCTCTATCTACCTCATTGGAGATCCTCGCACTATCTTTGATCAGAATTTACTGGTTTTATCTTGCACTGAACTTTATTCATGTTATTCCCTTCATCATGTTTCTGCTCACTGTGCTCAATTGTAATCATGTATTGTCCGTCTGTTGTCTGGTTAACATGCAACTAAAGCTTTTCACTGTACCTCGGTACATGTGACAATAAACTCAACTCAAACTGACTGGTGTCTCTCAGTCCTCTCATTAATGTGGATATCTGCACTAACTGGCCTCTCTCAGTCCCTCTCTCTCACCACGATATCTGTACACTGACCGGTCTCTCTCAGTCCCACTCGCTCAGGGGGATATCTGTACACTGACCAGTCTCTCAGTCCCACTCGCTCACCACGATATCTGCACTGACTCAGTCTCTCTCAGTCCCTCTCTCTCACCACGATATCTGTACACTAACTGGTCTCTCTCAGTCCCTCTCTCTCACCACGATATCTGTTCACTGACCGGTGAAATTTAGACCCTCTCTCCCAAGGCAGGGGATATCTACATTGACAGATGTCCCACTCTCTCAGGGGGATATCTGTACACCGACTTTTAACTCAGCCCCTCACTGGGGATCTGAGTGACCTCTTGCTCCACAAAGTGTTCATCATTGTAATGAGTGGATGGAGCAGAGTGGGATCAATCTTTAATCCGGATCTCATCATTGCCCCTCCACCTGTTGTGGAGACAAACACCTTTTGGGGAATTGAACTGGGTGCTGGGGGCAGGGACAGGAAGCCGCGCCTCTGGTTTCAGTGGGTGGGGAAACCGCGGCTACCTCTCTCTCTGTCTCTCACTCACAGCTCACTTTCCTATTTAAACAGCGCTGACTGCTGCTCCCGACAAAGCCGGCCTTGAGCTGAAGCCGCCCATTCCTGGAGTGTCCAAGTGTGTGTCAGTGCTCAGAGTGATGGGGGTCGCTGCTTATCTCTGTCTCCTTCTGTCCTGTCTGCCAGGTGGGTGTCCCCCCGCGGCGGACGGGCGGGCGGGCGTCACCCCCACTCGGGGCCGGGCTGCTTCTCGGACACTCTTTGACCCTCTGCCTCTTCAACTGTTTATTCAACTTTGTTTCTCTTTTATTAGCAGGCGTTCGATCCGCGGTCGTGCTGAATCAGAAACCGACCGAGGCGGCAAAGTCCGGAGAGTCCCTCAAACTGACCTGTGTAACCAGCGGGTTCAGCCTCAGCACCTACTCCGTGAGCTGGGTGAAACAAGTCCCCGGGAAAGGGCTGGAGTGGGTGGCGGTGATGTGGAATGGTGGTGGCAAAGATTACGCGCCTGCCTTCAGCGGCCGATTCACTGTTTCCAAGGACAGCAGCAACGTCTATCTCCAAATGACCCGCCTGAGTCTGGCCGACACGGCCACCTATTACTGTGCGAGGTGTGAGAGATGGGACTTCCTCAATACAAAAACCTGCCGCAGCCAAACGCTTTAAATCACGTCTCTGGGCGCTGCCGCCGCCGCCTTTCCTCGGGACCCGTGGATATAAACCAGATCCAGAGTGCATCATCTGGCACAGGGAACAAGTTCCACTGGAGATGTGGGAACACAAACAGCGAGGAGCCGCTGTGGGTCGAGTCACGGTGACAGTCGCGGTGGGTTATCTCCTGTCCACTACAGGGCTGCAATGGCCGAGACTGGACACTCCTGTGTGGGACACATGGACACACATGGACGGGGCTTTAATTAAACCGTTGTCCACTCTGGCCAACGTTGGATTTCGGGCTGGATGTGGTAGCGCAGTTTGTGAGCGGCGGTGAATCACCGTGTATACTGGCCCACGGCGGTGGAGAGCTGAACAAAAACTGCCCCCGACAAATGAGCGTCCGCAGCGCAGTCTGTCTCCATCCATTGAGCATTGCTGCTTGCCAAAGTCAAATCCCTGAAGCCTGGCTCGCACTGCAGGGAAGAAATGTCCATTTCTGGCCGGTTAAAAGCCCAAAAGGAGGCGATTGTGTTTGTGAGAGACGGCCAGAGCCGGTGGCAGCAGACGGCAAAAATGCCTCTTTTATTCACACCAGAGGTTGAACAAGGACGGAGATTGGGATGGAAATGCAGGAAACGGCTGCTCCTGGTCCGGGCAGAGTTCACGTTGACACTTTGCTGAGATTATTGGATGTGGAGGGCGAGTGGAGTTATTGTACTGACTGAGTGGGAAAATGAATCAGTGTGTCTTGACTACTGGGGTGCAGGAACCTCGCTGACAGTGACTTCAGGTAAGACCAATTCCTCAATTCCATTTTACCCAGTTGTGTTTTATTAATGTATGGTCTTTGCCAATTCTGTAATTGACCTGAACTCGGTGTGATATTTGGAACGGATTTCCCGGACACAGGCGGGTTTCTCCAGAGTTAGAATCTACCCAGCAACAGTACATTTCCCACCACGTTGAACTGCCCCACAGGCTGTTCTTTCCCTGAGTCTCGCCATCATCTGCCTTCAGTCCATCTTGTGCATGCCGACCAAGCTGGCTTTCTGGGCTCGGCCCATTGGCCACATACCCTTCTCATCCATATACCGGATTTTTCGTAATTCTATCTGCTTTTATAGTTTTCTCTGGCAACTCATTCCAGATACTGCCTACCCAATGTGAATAAAAATGCCCCTGAAGTCCCCTTTTAAATCTCTCCCCACTCACCTTACGCCTGTGCCCTCTTGTTTTAGAAACCTCTATCCTGGGACAAAGCCTGTGAGCGTGCACCTTATCCATGCCCCTCATGATCTTGTTCACCTCAATAAGGTTACTGCCCAGTGTCCTTTGCCTCAAAGGGGAAAAAAGCACCTTATCCTCCCTCTCCCTAAAACAGAACCTCACATGTCCAGACAATATCTTGGTGAATCTTTTCCAAGTCTCCAATATAATGACATCCTGTAGCTGGGTGAGCAGAACTACACACAGTACTTACTCCAAGCGTGGTCTCACCAATGACTTATACAGCTGCATCATCATGTCCCAACTTTTATACGCAGTACCCTGCCCATTGAAGGCAGTCTGACAAAAGCCACATCAGCTCCCTGTCCACCTAACTCGCCACTCTCAGCGAACCATGCCTCTGCATTTCCACATCTGTCTGTTCTACAACACTCTTCAGGCGCTACCATTTACTGTGTAAGTCCAGCCCTGGTTTGATCTACCACAGTTCAACACTCCCTCACTTGTCAGAGTTAAATTCCATTTGGCATTCCTTGGCTCCCTTTCCCAACTGATCTTGATCTTATTGTAAACTTATCCCTCTCACTGTCCACTCATGCTCTGACTTTGGTGTCATCTGCAAACTTACTATCAATGTCCACTATATTGTATGGCAAATTGTTAATGTAGATAACCAACAACAGTGGTCTCAGCACTGACCCCTGCAGTAGTCCACTTCCTCCAAGCGAATTTAGCTCATATTGGGTTTCATGTGATCTAACCTTCCACACCAGCCCACCATGCCAGATCTTATTGAACCTTATCAGCTTCATGAGGCACAATTCCCCCCAACACAAGCCATGCTGTCCCTAATCCTTGGCCCACCCTCCCAAATGATCTAGATCTTGTAAATTTAGGACTATCCCTAATCAGTCCGTGTCTATCCAAATATGGATAGTTCCTATCCCTAAGGACATTCCCACCAATGACGTCAGGCTCACTGGTGTAGATCCCTGGCTTGGCCCTAATGTCCTTCTTCAATTACGCGTCAGTATCAGCCACCCTCCAGTCTTTTGGAGATTAATCTGCCTGTTTCCACACTATTAATCTATGACGCTATGACTCCAGTACCTGCTCCCGCAAAGCGATCCCATCAAACACATCCAGGTCAGACAGAGCATGAGTCAAATGCAGAATAAATCTCCCCGTGTCACTGTGCTGTCAGCTACAGATTAGATACAAAGTTCCATCTTCCTGTCCCAACACTCCCAGGGAAGGGACAGCACAGGTTAGACAAGGAGTGAGGCTCCATCCAACCTGTCTCCACACACACCCAGGGTACGGGTTAGTCACTGAGTGAAGTTCCCTCTACACTCTCTCCCAGTGCAGGGACAGTGTCTTTGACACAGAGTCAAGCTCCCTCTACATTGCTCTGTCAAACACTCCTTGTGTAAATGCTTCAGAACACAGAACATTCTCTAGATTGTAAAACACATTGATGCATGTTCAAAAACAAAGGTTCACAATAATGAATGATTTGAAAGTAATGAGAGAATGTTGTACATGGTTCTACTGTAGATGTGGGGTTTAGTGCACCAGGTTTTACTTGCGTCTTGTATTGAATTTCAACATTTAGAGATCCTTAGTAAGTCAATACCTTTTATTCTTCATTGTGAATTCACTGATGTGCATAGTTTAGATTCTGAATCAAGTTGCTTGGTGTTTTTGACGTGGGTTTTGCTGCACAAAAGAACTGCTTTTTCCCAGTTCACAGATGGAGGAACTGCTCTAATTTGCTGCCCTCCTCCGCCAGCCGACAGACTGGGTTTGTCCAACACGTGCTTTGTTCCATTAACCAGGGCTGCTGGTGTCTCAGTGAATCTCAGTGATTGACAGAGCACCTTTCATGGTGTTCCCGAGCGCTTCACAGGCAGTGAGGCATGTTCACAATAGAGCCGTGTTGTAAAGGAGGGACTATGGATCCACTCTGCACACAGCAGAATCGGCATACCGCTGGTGAGGGGAAAATGTTGTCCGAGACACCACAGTTACAGTGATCCAATGGACGGGCATCAGGCTACAATCAGACCCCAGTTTAATTCCGTAACAACTGTGGAATTTAAACTTTGTTCATAATCTGGGACAGATTGGACAAGTGTCAGATTTTCTTTTGTTAGTAACCTGGATTTTGTGCACAAATCCACAGTAATGATGACCTCTCAGTTTCCCTGTTGTCCCTCAGAGGAGGAGATCTATTGTCCTTACCCAGTCGAGCCTATTTCTGACCCCTGACCCAGCAGCGCAATTGGCACTAAATGCCCCCAGGATGGCAACCCAGACGGGCAGTTTATTGCAGCTCCTCACCCCCCAACACCCAGCTCCTCCCCCCAGCACCCAGCTACTCCCCCCAGCACCTCCCCCCAGCACCCAGCTCCTCCACCCAGCTCTTCACCCCAACACCCAGCTCCTCCCCCCAGCACCCAGCTCCTCACCCCAGCTCCTCCCCCCCCAGCACCCAGCTCCTCCCCCCAGCACCCAGCTCCTCCCCCCAGCTCCTCCCCCCAGCACCCAGCTCCTCACCCCAACACCCAGCTCCTCCCCCCAGCACCCAGCTCTTCACCCCAACACCCAGCTCCTCCCCCCAGCACCCAGCTCCTCACCCCAGCTCCTCCCCCCAGCACCCAGCTCCTCCCCCCAGCACCCAGCTCCTCCCCCCAGCTCCTCCCCCCAGCACCCAGCTCCTCCCCCAACACCCAGCTCCTCCCCCACACCAGATCCTCCCCCCAACACCCAGCTCCTCCCCCCAACACCCAGCTCCTCACCCCAACACCCAGCTCCTCCCCCCAACAACACCCAGCTCCTCCCCCCAGCACCCAGCTCCTCCCCCCAGCACCCAGCTCCTCACCCCAACACCCAGCTCCTCCCCCCAGCTCCTCCCCCCAGCACCCAGCTCCTCACGCCAGCTGCTAGTATGATGTGTTTTCCTGTCTCTGACCCACCTCCTGACCACATTAGGAACATGGATCCAAATTAAACTGCACTCACCACCTGCTGATCCCGGGATGGAAAACACAGTGAGCTACAAGTCTCGCCGCCTGATATCATTGATCCTCCTGCACGAAACACTCGACAGTTCAGGCAGCATCTGTGGGGAGAGAAGCAGAATCACCCTTTCACTTCAGAGCTCTATCATCAAACTCTTTCAGTACAGTATCTGACAACCACTATTTCCACTTTTATTTGATGTTTTTTTTATTTTGTTGAAGGTTTCCACAACCCCAGGACATCTCAAAGCATTTCCCAGCCCATTAATAACTCGGAGACATGGAGTCATACAGCATGGAAACAGGCCCTTCAGCTCAGCTTGTGCAAGGCAGCCTGATGTTCCATGTATGCTAGTCCCACTTGCCCATGTTTACCTCATGTCCTCTAATTCTTTCCTATCCATGTATCTGTCCAAGTGTCTTTTAAATGCTGTTATCGTACCTGCCTCAACTGTTTCCTCTGGCAGCCTGTTCCATATATCCACCACCCTGTGGATGTGAAAGTTCCCCACACATTCCCATTAAATCTTGTTCCTCACATCTTACACCTATATCTTGATTCCCCTATCCTGTGTAATAGACTGTGCATTCACCCTATCTATTCCCTTCATGATTTTATACACCTTTATAGGATCACTCTTCTGCCTTCTAGAGGTATAAAGGAGTAAAGTCCGAGCCTGCCCTACTTTTCCCTCCAGCTCAGGCCCTTGAGTCCTGGCAACATACTTGTGAATCTTCTCAGCACTCTTCTAGCCTAATGATATCTTTCCGAGAGTAGCTTGATGAAAACTCAACATTGTATTCCAAATTCAGCCTCACCGATTTCTTGTAACATTCTAGTATAACATCCAACTTCTGAACAGTAAACCCTCATTATAACGGACCATGGTGTGGGGGGGATAGTATCCATTATTGCCGAATGTTAGCTTTAAACAAGAAAGGTATTACCCGTATATGTAGTTGAAACAAAGAATGCAGATACTGGTTAATACACAAAAAGACACAAAGTGCTGGAGTAATTCAACTGGTCAGGGAGCATCTCTGGAGAACATCAATAGGTGAGGTGGGGAATCTTCTTCAGACTGATTCAGTCTGCTGGGTTACTCAAGCACTTTGTGTAATTTCAACTTAAAACCAGGCGCCATTGTCTCTGCTCTGCACCAGCGAGTCCTTCTTCATCCACCGCACGGTCCGGTGACACGGCTGTGGTTGTGGCTCACAATGTAGCTTCTGACTGGCAGTGCTTTCTTCAGGCCACTGACAGGGTGCATGCTCACCATGGGGCACCCTCTCCTCTCACCAGCTGCTGCTTCCAAGGTGCAGTATGTTGGTGACTCCAAGGACCATGCGTGCAAGGGTGCTGTCGGCAGGTCCGTCTGTTATAAAGTGGTCCGTTAAAACGAGGGGTTACTGTATATCAATTCCCTGATTCATGAATAGCTTTGTTTACCAACCTATTTACCTGTGACAACGCTTCCTGGGATCTGTGTAGCTGTTCTCCAAGATCCTTTAGTTGTACAACACTCCCCGAGGCCCAGCATTGAAGGAGTTCCACAACAGGCCAGATCCAGCACCATTTGGCCCGGTGGTTATAGATATGGTCCATCTGGCACCATACCATGTGGTTCCTGACCTGGGACACATCACCCAGAGCACAGGCCGGTTTGTCCCTCTGGTTGGCAGATGTTGCTTCCCCAGTGTGAGATCAGCATTTCACTGCTTGGTCATGCACGGTGTGAAAGGGATTGGGAAAGGAACTATTTGTCTGCTGTGCCTGGCCTTCTCTCAGCCTGAATCACCTGCATTCACTCAGCAATCAGCATGAACCTGTTGCATGCGCTGGTAATAATCCATGTACTATAGAACCAACTGTTCATTTATTTCCATTTCAGAGGATGTGGTTTTGCCTTCAGTCCACATCACCTCTTCCTGCAACACGGAATCTGGACAAGAGATCAGCATCCTCTGTCTGGTCAAGGACTACCTGCCTGAGATCATCAGTCAGACATGGTCCACCAGCAGTGGGGTCATCAACAATGGAATAACAAAGTACCCACCAGTGTTGGGACAAAACAACAAGTACACAATGAGCAGCTTGCTGCGAGTCTCTGTAGCAGATTGGAACAGGAAAACCTACTACTGCAAGGCAGGATCCAAGCCGGACAACATGGTGAAAACGGAGATCCAGAAGCTCAAGGTTAGTGTGAGATTTTGTTGTCCATTTAAAGCTGATGATAGAACTAAAGTGGAAGCCTTTGTCGAACAATGCAGGAGGAAGCGAATGGCTTATTTTGCTCATTCATTCTCATCCTATCAGCCAGACTGCTGCTGCACAAGGAAAAATACACTGGGAATTTATGTGGAAGGAGATAATGGTGAGGGGAAGGGGGAGGATTCACAGAGGAAGCATCTCGTCTTGATCTGCCTCCATTCTATCCACTGCTTTGTCAAATTCCTGCAGCTCTCTACCCCCCCAAACACCTCCCTCCAGATCAACTGCTGTGTACAGAGCCACACCTATTATGCCCATGCACAGTGTGGAGATTTAAACCTTCGTCACTCTTCCTGCACTTCCCCCTCAACCCTGCAGCCGACCCCTCACCAAGTGAAATCCAGTCTCCTTGTGGAAATGACATGAATCTGCTTCCACTCTCACTTTTAACCACTGCCTTCCTGTTCTGATCAAATCATTGCAAATCAAGTCATAACAAAATAAGTTTCTCGTCCATCTGACCTCCAATCCCATTAAACTTAAAGTGGTGTCAGAAGGAACTGCAGATGTTGGTTTAAAGCGAAGATAGACAGCTGGAGTAACTCAGCGGGTCAGACAGCATCTCTGGTGACGTTTTGGGATGAGACCCTTCCTCAGACTGAGGGTCGGGAAAGGAAAAAGAGATATCGACTGTGATGTAGAGAGTTATAGAACTAATAAATGAAGATATGCAAAAAAGTAATGCTGATAAAGGAAACAGGCCATTGTTAGCTGTGGGCTAGGTGAGAATGAGTTACAGACAAAGAAGAGGTGAAGACAACTTAAAGTTGTGATTCCCAAACCTCCTGCCAGTAGAAACAGTTGGCTCATCTGTTCCTGTGTCTGCTCCAGCACACACTGAGATCACGGATGGTCTGTACGCCACTTACCCACCTCCACCCTTACCACTGCAGAGTGGCCCACACTGCTGGGGAGGCCTGTGTTCTAACCCAGCCTCCCAATCACAGCACTGACCAGCATCTGATCGTGGGACCCACCGTATCAACACATCACCGGCATATCACCAGCATTGTGGGGAGGGCTGGTACTGGGGCACTTGTCCCAGATGCTGGGAGAGTGGAATCCTGCAATGTGGCTGAAAGAATCAAGTAATAACAGATATTAAATATGTTACAGCCCCACAGCTCATCCCCCTTGTTCCATCTCCGGAGACTCTCCACAATCAAACAACTGCTGTCCTGGGCTGCATGATATCTGGATTCTCTCCTGACAATATTAAAGTTTCCTGGAAAAAAGCTGGACTTAATCAAGCGGGCGTCGTTCTCCCGTCCACTCCGAGAACTAACGGTGGATTTGAAACAGTTGCTTACCTGCCGTTGAATATGGAGGAATGGACCAACAAACAGGAATATACTTGTGAAGTGACCCACGCACCTTCCGGCTTCAGCGACAAGATCAACATGAGATATCAAGAGGGTGAGTGGCGTCTGTAATTTACTTACAGCATTAAACAATCTTACTGACATTTCCACCAAATTCCTGTTGCTGTGATCAGTCCTGTTGAGCGATGTATTATGTTCACATTTGGCTTTTTGCAATTTAAGCCAATGCTTTCCATCTGTAATTCTAACTCATTCTACAGGACATGTAGAGAGGAAGCTCACCAGTGTGTTTACTCTCACTCCTCTAGTTGCCTTTGTGTGCAGTGGTAAGAAAAATGGACAGTGATTAAACCACAGGTCCCATTCGATATCTGGAGAAGATCTTTCTTCCCTTCTCACTGTCTTCTTTGTGTTAGTTTCTCCAAATCCATCTTGTTTCTTGAGTGTTCTGTATGGACAATAGGTGCAGGTTTAGGCCTTCAAGCCAGCACTGCCATTCAATATGATCATGGCTGATCATCCCCAATCAGTACCCCGTTCTTGCCTTCTCCCCATATCCCCTGGCTCCACTATCTTTAAGAGCCCTATCTAGCTCTCTCTTGAAAGTATCCAGAGATCCGGCCTCCACCGTCCTCTGACGCAGAGAATTCCACAAACTCACAACTCTGTGAGAAAAAGGGTTTCCTCATCTCCGTTCTAAATTGCTTACCCCTTATTCTTAAACGGTGGCCCCTGGTTCTGGACTCCCACAACATCAGGAACATGTTTCTTGCCTCTAGCGTGTCCAAACCCTTAATAATCTTATATGTTTCAATAAGATATCCTCTCATCCTTCTAAACTCCAGGGTATACAAGCCCAGCTGCTCCATTCTCTCAGCACATGACAGTCCCGCCAATCAGGGAATTAACCTGATGAACCTACGCTGCACTCACTCAATAGCAAGAATGTCCTTCCACGCATTAGGGGACCAAAACTGCACACAATACTCCAGGTGTGGTCTCTACTAGGGCCCTGTACAACTGCAGAAGGACTTCTTTGCTCCTATACTCAACTCCTCTTGTTATAAAGGCCAACATGCCATTCGCTTTCTTCACTCCCTGCAGTACCTGCATGCTTATTTTCATTGACTGATGAACAAGCACCCCAAGATCCCATTGTATTTCCCCATTTCCCAACTTGATCCAATTAAGATAGTAATCTGCCTTCCTATTTTTGCTACCTCACATTTATCCACATTAAACTGTATCTGCCATGCATCTGCCCACTCACCCAAACTGTCCAACTCACCTGTAGATTGCCCTTTCCCTTTCATTGAAATGTCAGTGCCTGGATTATTTTTGAACTCATCTCCACACTCTTTAAAGTATTGTCTGATCCTGGATAAAGTGAAGCAGTTTATCGTGGTCGGCATAATCTTATGCTGATAAATACTGAGGACACAGACTGGGAATATGTGAATCTCCTCTTTCCTCAACACAGGAGGTAAAAATCTCTTAACATTTAAATCAATTAATCTTCCATTTCCAGGTCGAAAATGTCCCGGCTGTTCGAAGTGTCTGCCGAAGTTCATCTACCAGAGTAATCTCAATGTGACATTCTCAGATGGTTCTATCCGGCAGTATGATTGTTTGGCAGGAAAGTGTGAAATAAAGTAATTGGCTGCGTATGGAATTTGTCATTCTATTATTACTACCCATTTATAAGATTCAAATCCAACCCCTGGTATCTACTGGGATCAAAGTGTACCAGAGTGTGGGAAATACCCAATTCAAGCTGTCTCCCTCTCCCTTCCACTAGTTGCCTGTGTATTCATTCATTTGCAGACATTGTTGCTTCACATCCCAGTGCCACTGGCCAGATTTATTCATGCTCAGACTCTAGTCAGCAAGGACCACCCAGAGATCGAAAGGCAGGAGATGTTTAAGGTAAACGGTGTGAAATGTCAAAGTGGCTCAGTAAAAAATAGGGTGACCCTATAATAAATGCAAACTGGTGAGGCAAGATCCAGGGCTCTAACCGGTCTCCTGTCCTATACTGGCTTTGGGTGAAAACTGTAGTTAGCACAAATTGCCACAGATTTATTAACCCACCTCCCGGACACAGACCTCAGTCCAAAGGAGAAACTCAGGGAATGCAAGGAATGTTGCAAGGAATGGACGTGTTTGGTTATAATCATCTAAGGTTGAGCAAGACAAAATGTCTCTTGTGGAAGATACCAGCATTTGACAGGATGGAGGGTATCCATACTCTGCCAGGTTTCATAGGAGGCGGTTTCCCCCCGACACCGCGATGCTGGAACTACACGACTGTCACTGATAAGGGACGGGATTGAGCATCTTGCAAACACACATGTTTAACAATATCACATTGCTGATTAAAACAAGATTCACAAAGCAAAAACATTGCACACTGTTAAACTAGACTTATAAAGTTCTGATGACACTGCAACCACTGTCATCCACACTAATACCATGCACATAACTATTTTTGAAAGGAATTTGCTCACCATTTTGCTTAAAGAAGGAGGGGTTGTGAAATAGACAACATCTTACATTGACAAATGTTATGTCTCCTGTCAGACAGACTGCTTTCTACGCAGCTGAAGGCTTTGATCTCCAGGCTCACTGAAAGTTTCAATTCTGACAAACCTAATCACACTCCACAATAAGTGTTTGAGAGCAAAATCAGCTCATGTGGTCCAAGTGACTAAGTGTGTAAACAGTGCACACACAAGAGTGAGCTGAGTGCAACTAGACTCATGATGCTGCTTCAGAAGACAAGTGGCAGTGCAGGCCAGTCAGGGGCAATGAATGAATAAATCATTCTCTTCCTCGCCCAATGATTCTGATGTGAAACGGGAAAATACATCTAATGCAGAATTTCATCCCAATCTGCAGCAGGAGAGGGACCTTGATACTTCTAACCATTTATGATTTGCTCTGCTGTCGCTGGAGAGTCAGCCACTAATTTATTTCTGATCATTTCTATCAATTACTGAAACGCCTCAAAGTCTTCACTGGAGCACAGTCACACTAAACTGACACTAGTCTATGGCTGAGTGAGTTTTGGTGTTTGTGGGCAACACTGCAACATGACACAGCAAGTGGTACAAAGGTGAAAGGAGTGCAGGCTTACGAGTGCCCTGAGCTGGAAGAATGACACCTTTACTGAAGGTTGTGTTTGTGGTGAAGGTTTCAGAGATGGTGAGACACATGGTCAAAGTAAGGCTGTGATATCAGCATGTGACATTCTTAAACTGAGGGAATCCCAGGCTTGGCCTACAGGGAAAAAAGTTGCTTTTCTCATTCATGTTGCTCAGTATTACTAATCGATGCAGCAGGGGTTCCAAGCAAAGCACATATCAAATTGTGCCCCTGTAATGTACCAGCTGATCATGGTGATGGGAAAGAGAGTCAAATCCCAGTTGACGGATCCTTTGTTCTGTTTTTTTTCAGTCAAAACACTCAACCTGCTATTTAACACGAGTTTTTCTACTATTCTGTTTGCAATAAATCTAGCCAGTGTATAGTTTGATCTGCCATTGATCAGTCTTTTATGTGATGACATAAACATCTTAAAGTTCTTTTATGAGACACCTGTTTGGGCTGGTGCAGTCCTGTTGTGGGCTTGTAAGTGAATCTGGCCACAGAAATAATTGTATCTTTGACATTGCTTTAGTAACTTTAGGGCAATCCAAGCCAGTCGACAGGCCAGACACGGTGGAGATCCACATTACTCTTCTTCAAAACGGTCTTTCCCTCTGCCTTTGTTATTTTATGAGACACCTGTTTGGATTTCTGCCCTGCCTTTCCATAAAGAGCCTGAGCCACTTACGCAATTTATTCTGCGATTGCCAGCACCTGTCATAGTCGCAGCAGGTCACTGAAAAATGTTAACGTTGAAAATTTAGCTACGACCAGACCGGCGCTACGACTCTTTGGGCAACTGAGGAGAATACTCACGACCATACAGGTGACACCCTGCCGACATAGGTGAAGCCTGTATGGTCATGAGTAGTCGCCCAATGGTTCGTACCTTGTTCTGGTCGCCGCTGGATTTTCAACATGTTGAAAATTTTGGGCGACCTGCGACGACCTATGACGGTGGCCGACAGTCGCTGAAAAAGTTGCGTAAGTGGGACAGGCCCTTTAGTAACAGATGAGTCTCATCTAAAATTCTGAACTTTTCCATTTCTGATCCACAGCATTGGCCGTCTTCATTCAAAATCCTGGCATGAAAGAGATTTGGATCAACAAGACCGCTACGCTGGTGTGTTCAGTGATCTGTAGTGATCCGAGCCAGGTCCATCTCACCTGGAAGGTGGGAGGAAAGGGGAGAAGTGAAGGAGTTATGACCCGTACACCGAGCCATGAAGGCACCCAAAACCCTGTGACCAGTGAACTCCGGACCAGCGTCGAGGAGTGGACCAGCGGGGTGGAGTTTGTGTGCTTCGCCCAACAATCTTCATCATCCTCACCAGTGTCAGCGCGGACCAAACATAACAAAGGTGGGCAACAGATCAGTGATTAAATGGGTGTGACAGAGAGAGAGAGGGTACAGAGAGGATTTACAAGGATGTTGCCAGGGCTAGAGAGCTATAGAGAGATTGAGTGGGCTGGGACTCTATTCCTTCGAGTGTCGGAGGATGAGGGAATATCTTATTGAGGTGTATAAAATCATGAGAGAAATAGATTGGATAGATGCACAGAGTCTCTTGCCCAGAGTAGGTGAATTGAGTTCCAGAGGACATAGGTTTAAGGTGAAGGGGGAAGATTTAATAGGAATCTGAGGGGTAACTTCTTCATGCAAAGGATGGTGGATGTATGAAACAAGCTGCCAGAGGAGGTAGTTGAGGCAGGGACTATCCTAACATTAAAAAAACAGACAGGGACAGGTTTTGAGGGACATGTACCAAACACGGCGGGAGAGACTAATGTAGCTGGGACATGTTGGCCGGGGTGGGCAAGTTGGGCTGAAGGGCCTGTTTCCACACTGTATCACTCTATGTCTCTATGAGAGAGTTTAACATTTATTTTGCTCTGTTCCAGTTGAGCCAAATAAACCTGAAGTCAGACTGCTGCTTCCAGCACACGAAGAGACCAAGCATAGCCACAAGGTCACCCTCGAGTGTGTGGTCTCTGGATTCTACCCAGACCTCATCAACGTCACTTGGAGTAAAGACGGTGCCCTGATCTCCAACAACACCAGCGCTGCACCAACTGCTCTGGAGCAGGGGGGCACTTTCAGTGCCAGCCACTTCCTGACCATGAGTACAGAGGATTGGAAGTCAGGCTCACGTTTCAATTGTACAGTGTATCATCGCGCCTCCAACACCATCATCACGAAGGATGTGAAGAACATCCAAGGTAGGCTCCTGGGATTCACTCCATTCTCCACATTGTAAACTGTGCCACACATGGGCAGCATTGTAACATGGTGCAGTCCTGTTGTGGGCTTGTAAGTGAATCTGGCCACAGAAATAATTGTATCTTTGACATTGCTTTAGTAACTTTAGGGCAATCCAAGCCAGTCGACAGGCCAGACACGGTGGAGATCCACATTACTCTTCTTCAAAACGGTCTTTCCCTCTGCCTTTGTTATTTTATGAGACACCTGTTTGGATTTCTGCCCTGCCTTTCCATAAAGAGCCTGAGCCACTTACGCAATTTATTCTGCGATTGCCAGCACCTGTCATAGTCGCAGCAGGTCACTGAAAAATGTTAACGTTGACAATTCCGTGACGACCAGAACGGTGCTACGGCTCTTTGGGCAACTGAGGAGAATACTCACGACCATACAGGTGACACCCTGCCGACATAGGTGAAGCCTGTATGGTCATGAGTAGTCGCCCAATGGTTCGTACCTTGTTCTGGTCGCCGCTGGATTTTCAACATGTTGAAAATTTTGGGCGACCTGCAACGACCTATGACGGGTGCCGGCAGTCGCCGAAAAAGTTGCGTAAGTGGGACAGGCCCTTTAGTAACAGATGAGTCTCAACTAAAATTCTGATCTTTTCCATTTCTGATCCACAGTATTGGCCGTCTTCATTCAAAATCCTGGCATGAAAGAGATTTGGATCAACAAGACCGCTACGCTGGTGTGTTCAGTGATCTGTAGTGATCCGAGCCAGGTCCATCTCACCTGGAAGGTGGGAGGAAAGGAGAGAAGTGAAGGAGTTATGACCCGTACACCGAGCCATGAAGGCACCCAAAACCCTGTGACCAGTGAACTCCGGACCAGCGTCGAGGAGTGGACCAGCGGGGTGGAGTTTGTGTGCTTCGCCCAACAATCTTCATCGTCCTCACCAGTGTCAGCGCGGACCAACCATAACAAAGGTGGGCAACAGATCAGTGATTAAATGGGTGTGACAGAGAGAGAGAGGGTACAGAGAGGATTTACAAGGATGTTGCCAGGGCTAGAGAGCTATAGGGAGAGGTTGAGTGGGCTGGGACTCTATTCCTTCGAGTGTCGGAGGATGAGGGAATATCTTATTGAGGTGTATAAAATCATGAGAGAAATAGATTGGATAGATGCACAGTCTCTTGCCCAGAGTAGGTGAATTGAGTACCAGAGGACATAGGTTTAAGGTGAAGGGGGAAAGATTTAATAGGAATCTGAGGGGTAACTTCTTCACGCAAAGGGTTGTGGATGTATGAAACAAGCTGCCAGAGGAGGTAGTTGAGGCAGGGACTATCCTAACATTAAAAAAACAGACAGGGACAGGTTTTGAGGGACATGGACCAAACACGGCGGGAGAGACTAATGTAGCTGGGACATGTTGGCCGGGGTGGGCAAGTTGGGCTGAAGGGCCTGTTTCCACACTGTATCACTCTATGTCTCTATGAGAGAGTTTAACATTTATTTTGCTCTGTTCCAGTTGAGCCAAATAAACCTGAAGTCAGACTGCTGCTTCAAACACACGAAGAGACCAAGCATAGCCACAAGGTCACCCTCGAGTGTGTGGTCTCTGGATTCTACCCAGACCTCATCAACGTCGCTTGGAGTAAAGACGATGCCCTGATCTCCAACAACACCAGCGCTGCACCAACTGCTCTGGAGCAGGGGGGCACTTTCAGTGCCAGCCACTTCCTGACCATGAGTACAGAGGATTGGAAGTCAGGCTCACGTTTCAATTGTACAGTGTATCATCGCGCCTCCAACACCATCATCACGAAGGATGTGAAGAACATCCAAGGTAGGCTCCTGGGATTCACTCCATTCTCCACATTGTAAACTGTGCCACACATGGGCAGCATTGTAACATGGTGCAGTCCTGTTGTGGGCTTGTAAGTGAATCTGGCCACAGAAATAATTGTATCTTTGACATTGCTTTAGTAACTTTAGGGCAATCCAAGCCAGTCGACAGGCCAGACACGGTGGAGATCCACAATACTCTTCTTCAAAACGGTCTTTCCCTCTGCCTTTGTACTTAATGCCAGTGGGTGCCTCAGCTGTGACAGGGTGTCCAGCAGAGCAGCTCTCTCCCTGCCCCAGAGTGGCTACAGTCAGTCTAGGCAATGTGTAGCAGCCTCTGGAACAGGCCGGCTGCAACACACTACATTCTGACAAAGCAGCAGGAGAGTTTAGTTACACCTCATGGATACAAAATGCATTTAAACAGTTGTGACTAAATGAAAGGACACAATATGCTGGAGTAACTCAGCAGGTCAGGCAGCATCCCTGGAGGACATGGGGAGGTGAGGCTTTGTGTCGAGACCTTTCTTCATCCTACTCCGGTCCACTCGTGACTAAATAAAATAATGCCGCTGCTTCTATTTTATAATATAAAGTGAAGAACTTTCCGCTGACTGGTTAGCACGCAACAAAAGCTTTTCACTGTACCTCGGTACACGTGACAATAAACTAAACTGAACTGAACATTTTGACCTCATACATTAGCTCGATTTGCCTCTCCTCAGAGGGAATTTTATACATTTGATTCAGTAAATAGCTGGTAGCAGGTTCAGTGATCCCAAAACTGTCAAATAATGTAAAAGTCAACTTGTTAATTCACATTGTTTAGCACGGTTTCCTTGTGGGATCAATAGGAAGCTTCATTCCTACACCAATGTAGATAAATCTCCCTGATGTTGATGGGACCAGCATATCATTCAGTGGAAATGTGCACAAAATACTTCAGTGGCAAGCTGCTCCATCAGGGAACGATGACATAATAAATGTGATTTCTCCCAGATGAATGTTCAGATACCCGCCCCTCGGTCACTTTAAGCAAACCTTCCTTCGAAGAGATCTGGATCAACAAGACAGCCACCATTCTGTGTAAGGTGGTTCACGGTGATTTAGAGGGATTCAGGGTCACCTGGCAAGTGAATGAAATGAAGAGAGAAGACGGGGTGACAACTCGTGGTGTAGAGAAGATCGGAGGTACAGACACCATCACCAGCGGACTGACGGTCCCCGCTGCAGAGTGGGAGAGTGGGGCTCTGTACACCTGTGTTGTGGAGGACAAGAGTTTGCCAACACCGGAGCGCAGATCTTTGCAGAAGCTGACAGGTACGTGTTGACAGAGGTTGGTGCGAGTCTGATCTGAGCAAATGGACACACTTATCACATCCAGCATAGAAAATAATTGCAGGAGCAGGCCATTCAGCCCTTCAATCCTGCACAGACATTCAATATGAGCACGGCTGATCATCCATATTCAGTACTCTCTTCCTGCATTCTCTCCATATCCCTTGATCCCTTTACCCTAAGAACTGGATCCAACTCATTCTTGCATATATCTAATAATTGGGCTTCAATGCTGTCTGTGGCAGAGAATGTCCAGGTTCACCACTGTCTGTGTGAAGACATTTCTCCCCCTCTCACACCTACACACCTTCACCTCAGACTGTCATCTCCTGGCCTGGATTCCCCAATATCTAAAACATTCTTCCTCTGCCTCACCTGTTCATAGAAACATAGAAAATAGGTGCAGGAGGAGGCCATTCGGCCCTACGACCCAGCACCACCATACATTGTGATCATGGCTGATCGTCCCCAATCAATAACCCATGCCTGCCTTCTCCCAATATCCCTTGATTCCATTAGCCCCTAGAGCTCCATCTAACTGCATCTTAAAGCCATCCAGTGATTTGGCCTCCACTGCCCTCTGTGGCAGGGAATTCCACAAGTTCACAGCTCTCTGGATGAAAAAGTTTTTTCTCACCTCAGTCTTAAATGGCCTCCCCTTGATTCTAAGACTGAGCCCTAGTTCTGGACTCGCCCAACATTGGGAACATTTATCCTGCTTCTAGCTTGTCCAGTCCTTTTATAATTTTATATGTTTCTATAAGAGCCCACCTCATTCTTCTAAACTCCAGTGAATACAAGCCTAGTCTTTTCAATCTTTCCTCAGATGACAGTCCCGCCATCCCAGGGATCAATCTCGTGAACCTACACTGTACTGCCTCAATCACAATGATGTCCTTCCACAAATTAGGAGACAAAATGTACTCAATACTCTTGATGTGGTCGTACAAGAGCCCTATACAACTGCAGAAGAACTTCTCTACTCCTATACTGAAATCCTCTTGTTATGAAGACATATCTATTCTCCATGGCCTTTGTAGACCAGTGAGGTGTTGAATTGTTTATTAACTTTATTTGCTTGGTTTTGCTGCGTTGTTCGTACTTGTGTTTTATGTTTTTTTTTAATTTATTGTTTGGATTTTTTGTATGTAATTTATGCGCCTCGTGTTAGTTGTATGTTCTGTTGTTCTGCCTGTTTTATGATGTCTTGCTTGTTTTCTTTTTTCTGTACAGCACTTTGGTCAGCTTTGGTTGTTTTTAAGGTGCTTAACAAACAAAGTTATTATTATTATTATTATTATTATGAAGGCCAACATTCCATTAGCTTTCTTCACTGCCTGCTGTATCTGCACGCTAACTTTCAGTGACCGTTGTACAAGGACACCTAGGTCTCGCTGTACATCCCCCTTACCTAACCCCATTGAGATAATAATCTGCCCCCTTGTTTTTGCCACCAAAGTGGATAACCTCACATTTATCTATATTATACTGCATCTGCCACGCATCTGCCCACTCACTCAACCTGTCCAGGTCACCCTGCAACCTCCTAACATCCTCTTCACAATTCACACTGCCACCCAGCTTTGTGTCATCCGCAAACTTGCTAGTGTTGCTCCTAATTCCCTCTTCCAAATCATTAATATATATGGTAAACAGTTGCGGCCCCAGCAACGAGCCTTGCGGCACTCCACTCGCCACTGCCTGCCATTATGAAAAGGACCTGTTCACTCCTACTCTTTGCTTCCTGTCTGCCAACCAATTTTCTATCTATGGCAACACCCTACCCAATACCATGTGCTCTAATTTTAGTCACCAGTCTCCCGTGCGGGACCTTATCAAAGGCTTTCTGAAAGTCTAGATACAATACATATACTGGCTCCCCTTCATCAATCCGATTAAGAATTTCATAGTTTTTCTCAGATTCCTTTGGATTTTTCTGATCTCCAGTGGATATCTAATGGATATTGGGTGGACTTACAGATGGTCAGAGAGTGTGAAAATAAGATTAAACTCAGCTGAATAACCACATCATTAATATCCCAAGTCACCACGACAGCCTCGCCCATTACCACACTTATTCCCTCAGCGTGAGTTGCTTAGATAGAATCGAGGGAGAGGGAATTGCAACTTTCACAAGCCGAGATACAGACTGAGTCAGGACTGGAAGGGCAGGGAACTTGAGGCAAACACCAGCCAATCATTTAAGCAGAAGGGGAGATGGAACAGACAGCGCAGAAACAGGCTGGTCCAAGGGCTGGGTTCCATTTTCTGTAGAGTCTCAGCATTCAGTGGCTCCTGTTGATTAACTAACCAATTTAAACTCACTGGAAGCTATAGTTCTGTTTAGTTTAGAGATACAGCGACCTTCGGCCCATCAAGTCCACGCCAACCAGCGATCCCCGCACACTAACATTACCCATCACATACCAAGGACAATTTACAATTAAACCAAGTCAATTAGCCTACAAACAATAGACAATAGACAATAGGTGCAGGAGTAGGCCATTTGGCCCTTCGAGCCAGCACCTCCATTCAATGTGATCGTGGCTGATCATCCCCAATCAGTACCCCGATCCCGCCTTCTCCCCATATCCCCTGACTCCACTATCTTTAAGAGCCCTATCTAGCTCTCTCTTGAAAGTATCCAGAAAATCGGCCTCCGCCGCCCTCTGAGGCAGAGAATTCCACAGATTCACAACTCTCTGTGTGAAAAAGTGTTTCCTCATCTCTGTTCAAAATGGTTTAACCCTTATTCTTAAACTGTGGCCGCTGGTTCTTGACTCCCTGAACGTCGGGAACATGTTTCCTGCCTCTAACGTGTCCACACCCTTAATAATCTTATGTTTCGATCAGATTCCCTCTCATCCATCTAAATTCCAGAGTATACAAGCCCAGCCACTCCATTTTCTCAGCATATGACAGTCCTGCCATACAGAGAACATGTACATTTTTGTAGTGTGGGAGGAAACCTGAGCACCCGGAGAAAACCCACGTGGTCACGTACAAACTCCATGCAGGCACCAGCCATAGTTGGGATCAAACCCCATGTCTCTTGCATTGTAGGCAGCAATTCTACCGCTGCGCCACCATGCCGCCCTGTAAAATGCACCAGAGGCATGATTTCTATTCCATACATCCCTACAATGAGCAGAAAGGAAAAGCCTTTAGTTTCAGATGAACTGAGGTCCCTCAGGATGTAAACGGGGTCCATGTCAGTATAAGATTGGAATGTATTGTGTAAGTACAGAATTATCGACAGATTCAGTCTAACTCAGGTTCTCTCTGTTCCCAGATGGAGTTGAGGTACGTCCTCAAGTCTACCTCCTCCCCCCTTCATTGGATGAGGTGGAGACGGATAAGACAGCCACCTTGACGTGCCTGGTCACCAAATTCTCTCCTGCAGACATCTATGTGGCCTGGATGGCCAACGACACCCTTCTGAAGACAGGGATCGTGAACCAGCCCGTGACCAAGGACACCAGGAATGGGTGGAACACCATGACCAGTCAGTTGAAGGTTTCTCCAGAGGACTGGAACTGTGGCACCACCTTCTCCTGTGTTGTGGGACATGGATCCATCACAACCAGTCTATTCAGAAGCATCAATAAATCTCACAGCAAACCCACCCTGGTCAATGTCTCACTTGTTCTGACTGACAGCTTTAAATCTTGTGTGTAACATGATTCATTTCTCAAACACTTGTTTTGTTCATTTCTGGATGTATTAACTGACCCAGAGGATGATGGGTTAGTTCCCTAATACATCATCAAAATGTGAACCTTTGTAAATCATTAAAAACATAATGCCACACGAGATACAAATGAAGCCACAGCCATGATTCATCACACATGTCTGAGCTTCTGGATACATTTACAGAACTATTTCTGCCGTGCTTGAACAGATTTTAACCCTGTATGGGATCACACGAGATATTAAATCTATGTATGTGTCAATGTATCAATACAAGATCAATAAATGTGATGTGAAAAAGATTTTGTGTGCGTGTCTGTGTTTTGGGTGGCAGTACATGGGTAGCTTGGGATGTGAGGTGTGCACATTCTAGGAGAAGCACATTCTGGGAGAAATAGTTGTTGTTGGATCAATGTGTCCAAAACCTTCCACCATTGGGTGTTCTCACACCCACGCCTGGACCAGTTGAAGACAGAGATTGATTGTGGTCGTCAACTCCATTATCACTGTGCCGTGTGACCGTCAGGGTGACACAAGGTGAACTGATTGGTCCGTGGTCTTTCCTTGCCCAGCTGTGACAATGTACCTGATGCCAGCTCACACACGGCAAACCAAATCTGGGCAGATCTCCTGTGTCGGGTAGTGCTTGCTTTCTTCCTCTTTCCCCTCCCCTTCCCAGCTCTCCCACAGCCCACCTGTGTTTAGCTGTTTGGTTTCAGGATAAATATTAGCAGAACTCTTGTGGTCATGTTGTGGCATTGCTGACATATACCTGAGAAGCACCTCCTTAAAGCCTCATCCCAAAGACAGCAGCTTTCATGAGGTGACATTGCTCACCACTGAGCCACACATGACATCTGTGTCCAACAAGGGGGATGGTTGTTTGAGGAGTCTCTGTCCTCAGTGGATGTGCACGGATGATGTTGAATAAAAGAGACAACTCATCATTGGTAACTCTTCTATTCCAATGTTACAATTAAACATCTGCCTGTCGGTGCTTAAAGTAGATCTGTCCTTGAATTTGCTGCTATGTGCTTTCAAGCTTCTTGTATCTTCTGGAGAGGGGAGTAGAGACAATGACTGGGATGTGAAGGTTCCTTGATGATGTTTGCTTTCCTGAGGCAGCGTGAAGTGTCGATGGTGGAAGGTCTATGGTGGGGGATGCAATGCCTAATGTGTGGGCCGAGGGATGTTTGGTTTGGTTTAGTTTATTGTCACGTAGACTGAGGTACAGTGAAAATGCTTTTTGTTGCGTGGTAACCAGTCACCAGAAAGACTATATAATTACAATCAAGCCATCCACAGTATACAAATACATGATAAAGGGAAGAATGTTTTGTGCAAGGTAATGTCCGATTAAACATAGTGCGAGGGTCTCCAGTGCGGTAGATGATATCTCAGGATTGCGATCTAGTTGGTGAGTGGATGGTTCAGTTGTTTGATAGCAGCTGGGAAGAAACTGTCCCTGAATCTGGAGGTGTGTGTTTTCACACTTCAATACCTATTTTCCTGATGGGAGAGGGGAGAAGAGAGAGTGGCCAGGGTGCAACAGGTCCTTGATTATGCTGCTGGCCTTGCCGAGGCAGCATGAGATGTAAATGGAGTCAGTGGAAGGGAGATTGGTTTGTGTGATGATCTGGGCTGCAACCACAATTCGCTGCCATTTCTTGGATGGAGCTGTTTCCAAACCATGGTGTGATGCATCCTGATAAAATGCTTTCTATGGTGCACTAAAATTAAATACCAATAAAGAATTGAACAGCATGTATTTTTATTTGTGTTAAACCCCTGTCCCATGGTGCGAGTCCACCCACAAGTGATCCCGAGTTAAAAACAAATCAAACTCGTGGTAATCACGTAGAATTAATGTAGCGGGAACGTTGGAACTCGTGGACGTAACTTAACGACTCGTAACGCTAACGGCAGGTACTCGGGAAACTTGTTAACTCGTGAAAAATGTTCAACATTTTGAAAGATTTCCATGAGTCAAATTTACTCTTGAAGGAAAAATGTGAAACTTTTAAACTCCTTGTAATACCGTAGTAGCCCGTGAGTTTACTGTAGTGACTCGTGAGTAACTCGTGGGTTTGGCCTGAGTGCCAAAAGTGAAATGTTGAAGATTAGTCAGATCTTAATGGAACATTTTACAGTGATCTAATAATTCGCTGTTAAAGAGCAAAAAGCACTCACCGGTGATCTGAGAAACAGTGGTAAAAGGAATGAACCATACAGTGTTGGGAAAGCTGCATTGTGAGAGTGAATTAGTTCCCTTCAGAACTTTACCTTTTCACATTGAAACGGTGCCATGAATCCCTGTTGGGTTAATGCACTTTTTATGGAGAAGCAGATATATGGGACAGGTGTCCGATCTCAGGATTTATATCCGACACATTAACATCAGTTATTGAAGACTGATGCGTTATACAAGGGATTTTTGTCAGGCATCACTTTCCACCCAGTCTGTCCACGTTAGAGAACAATTGCTCAAAACAATGTTGTAAATGGGATTTTATTTTATAATTTAATAAATGTCAAAATTATAAATGGGGAGGAACTGCAGATGCAGGTTTAAAATCGAAGAAGGGTCTCGACCCGAAACGTCACCTATTCCTTCATTTCAGAGATGCCGTCTGTCGTGCTTAGTTACTCTAGCTTCTTGATAAATGAATCTTTGGAAGCTCCTTCATGGCATGTTGTTATTCAGAGTTTTAACCGTATTTGTACTAACCCGTGCAATATGCTTGCAAAAGATAGGAAGCATTCAGTGGGGAAGTTCACAAAATAAGTTCACAAGTTTAGGAACTGCAGATGCTGGAAAATCGAAGGTAGACAAAAGTGCTGGAGAAACTCAGTGGGTACAGCAGCATCTATGGAGCGAAGGAAATAGGCAACGTTTCAGGCTGAAACACTTCTTCAGTCTGAAGAAGGGATTTGGCCTGAAACGTTGCCTATTTCCTTCACTCCATAGATGCTGCCGCACCTGCAAATAAGTTCACAAGCTGCATTGGTAATTAAGACCAGAGTTATTTTTGTGTGTTATGTAAAATAAATTAATTTCTGGTTCTTTACATCACAAGTATTCTACTAAAAAGTTACCCACAGCTTTATGTTGTAAATGGGTTGGTTTCAGTCCAACAAAAACACATAACATAAGTCCTTAATGACCTTTCTTAGAAACACAGCAAGAGAACGTGAGCTGTAGATGGGATATGACTCCAATTTTTAACTAACCCCTGTTTTTTGTATATTCATATTTTTCCAATAAATGATGGTGTCTACACTGGATGATAGTCTACCGTACAATATAGGAAAACATTCTCATATTTACAATTAAGGTCCAATTGTATTTGGGTTTTAAATAAAAAATCAGTTTACCTGAGTTTAAATTGCAACTTGGGCCAGGCGCTGGGAAACTCTGGGATGCCACTGCTGAAGAGCACATCTGAGCTTTGTCTTTCATTCGGCGGTTCGCTGGCGGGCTTGAGTGACTGTAGAGCTCTGAAAATGTTGTTTTCCAGGGCTGGGGTGAGTGTGAAAGGGGTGGTTTCTGAGCAGATCTGCCCAATCAGCAATGTTGTGAGCCACTGCTTTTTATACAGTTTAAGTCGCAATGGTGGGATCCCTGTTCTGACGGACATACTGGGTGAGTAGAGACACACACACTGCTATCCGTCTGGTCTACGGACCTTGCTGTTGGGAGAAAAAATAACGTTAAAGTTCAATTTACCTAATCTTTTTGTTAGAAGTTTACCAACGTTTTGATGAGAGATAAATTAAGGGAATAAAATAATCTTACTAGACACAAAAAGCTGCAGTAACTCAGCCAAGCCGGCAGCATCTGTGGAGAGAAGGATCGAAAGGTTTTTTCAGTCTGAAGAAGGGACTCGACCAGAAATGTCACCCATTCCTTCTCTCCAGAAATGCTGCATGTCCCGCTGAGTTACTCCAGCTTTTTGTATCTATCTTCGGTGTAAAACAGCATCTGCAGTTCCTCCCGACACAAAATAGCCTCTGCCTTTCAATGACAAATGCTGTTCAAGTGGACTTTTGAATGCAATTTTGGAAGGATTGTTTCTTGAAACAAACTGCTCTAAAAGTTTGAAGGAAGGAATTGCAGATACCAGTTTAAACCAAAGATAGACACAAAATGATGGACTAACTCAACTGGTCAGGCAGCATCCGTGGAGAAAAGAAATAGGTGATGTTTCGGGTCGAGGTCGTTCTTCAGGCTGGGTCTTTTTAGAGTGAAAAAAAACTGCATGACATCATTTTTACCATGTGATGATTTTTCCACATGTCGGTAGTCGTTGTTGGCTCAAGAATAACTCTGGAGAGGAGCTTGGTAACTCGGGAGAGTAACTTGGTACATCGCAGAAATGAGAAGTAAATGGCAAACTTAGACATACACGTGGGAACGCGTTTAAACTCGTGAAAATAAACTTGGAATCTCGTAGACAACCACGAGGTTGATTTTTTCTTTCACTCGGGATCACTCGTAGGTGGACTCACACCGTGAGACAGGGCCATTAGTGTTAATGTATTTGTATAAGTGTTGTGGAAAATGTATTGTGTTCAATTATAAGAAATTAGAGTGTGCGCATAATTTCAAGGGTCAAACTATGTATAAATGCTGAATGTAATTTCAGAGCAGCAGGTAAGTGGGACTGTGCTGCTCTCCTTATGCACACGTCAATAAAGTGAGTCTGGAAAATGAATGCAAATCGTCAGAGTCCAGTTGATCGGTGACGACAACACCAGACCTTGTCCGGTTTGTAAGCTTCCTATTTCTCATCTGCAGAATTGTCTGTCTTTATCCAAAACCCCTCTACTGAAGAGATTTGGATCAACAAGACCGCTACTGTGGTGTGCGTGGTAATGGGCGCTGATCTGGGCCAGGTCCAAGTCTACTGGCAAGTGAGCGGAAGGGAGAGAACTACAGGGGCTGTGACCCGCCAACCGAGAGGGGAAAGGACCCAAGACAGAGTGAGCAGTAAACTCCGGAGCAGTGTGGAGGAGTGGACCAGCGGGGTGGAGGTTGTGTGCTCTGCCCAACGATCTCCATCATCCTCACCAGTGTCAGCACGGACAGAAAGTGCCAAAGGTGGGCGAGAGATCGGCAATGATACGGCCAACATTAGTTACCATGAAGGGCCTTTCCCACTTACGCAACTTTTTCGGTGATGGCCGGCACCCGTCATAGGTCATTGTAGGTCGCCAAAAAGTTTCAACATTTTGAAAATTCAGTGGCAACCTGAAAGACGTTACGACTCTTTGGGCGACTGAGGAGGCTACTCACGCCCATGCAGGCGACAACCTGGTGACATGTCGCGGGGTGAAGCCAGTATGGTCGTGAGTAGTCATACCTTGAGTCAAATAGTCATACCTTGTGCTGGTCACCGCTGGATTTTCAACATGTTTACATTTTTCGGCGACCTGTAACGAGCTATGACGGGTGCCGGCAGTCGCCAAAAAAGTTGTGTAAGTGGGACAGGCCCTTGAGGAAGAGGGTTTCACATCTACTTTGCTCCTCTGTTCCAGTTGAAACAAAAAGACCCAAGGTCAGACTGCTGCCTCCAGCTCACCAAGAGACCAAGCGCAGCCACACAGCCATCCTCGAGTGTGTGCTCTCTGGTTTCTACCCGGACCTCATAAACGTCACTTGGGAGAAAGACGGAGCCCCAGTCTCCTCCACCACCAGCGCTACACCGACTGCTCTGGAGCAGGGGGGGACTTTCAGTGCCAGCCACTTCCTGACTGTGAGTTCAGAGGATTGGAAGAAAGGCTCAGTCTTCGGCTGTATAGTGTCTCATCCCCCCTCGAACACCAGTATCAGCCGGGAAGTGAAAAGCTTTCAAGGTACGGTGCTGGGATTCACTCTAATCATCACATCTTTTACCCCGTCACAAAATAGGGTCCAGACAAGTTTAGCACTGAAGGACAGGTGTTGCAGTGTGTGAGTGAGGGATGACCACAAAGCCTAGACTAGGGTCAAGAAGAATCAAAAGTGTTTTATTGTCATATATCCCGGACGGGACAATAAAATTCTTACTTGCTGCAGCACAACAGAATATGTGAATATATAAACATAGTGCATAACGGGGGAAGGGAAAAAAAGAAACATTTCAATAAATAACAAACATAGTGTAAATACCAAATAATAATATAGTATTTAGCCTGATGGCCTGATTGTAAAATCTGCTCTTAAGTCAGGTGGTACTTGCAGCCATGCCCCTGTATCATCTGCCTGACGGTAACAAGGAGAACAGTCTGTGTGCTGGGTGGCTGTGGTCCTTGACGATGCTGTGCAGCAGGCACCACTCTCCAGTGGAAAATGTCCTGAATGGCCAGGAGACAGTTGCCAGTGATGTACTGTGCTGCCTTCTCCACTCTCTGTAGTGATTTGCGGCTGTGGGCAGAACAGTTCCCGTACCACACTGTGATGCAACCCGTCAGCAGGCTCTCGATGGTGCATCTGTAGACGTTTGTGAGGATGCTGGCGTTCATGCCAAACTACCTCAGTATTGTCAGGAGAAAGAGCCGCTGGCGGGCTTTCTTAGTTATTGTGTCCGTGTGCAGTGTCCAGGAGAGGTCCTCACTGATGTACACACTGAGGAACTTGAAGCTGCTGACCCTTTCAATGTCAACATCACCGATATGGATGGGGAGGTGTCCACTCCCCTGCTGTCTCCTGTAGTCCATGATCAGCTCTTTAGTTTAGCAGACATTGAGAGAGAGGTTGTTCCTTATGCACACGTCAATAAAGTGAGTCTGGAAAATGAATGCAAGTTGTCAGAGTCCAGTTGATCGGTGACGACAACACCAGACCTTGTCCGGTTTGTAAGCTTCCTATTTCTCATCTGCAGAATTGTCTGTCTTTATCCAAAACCCCTCCACTGAAGAGATTTGGATCAACAAGACCGCTACTGTGGTGTGCGTGGTAATGGGCACTGATCTGAGCCAGGTCCAAGTCTACTGGCAAGTGAGCGGAAGGGAGAGAACGACAGGGGCTGTGACCCACCAACCGAGAGGAGAAAGTACCCAAGACAGAGTGAGCAGTAAACTCCGGAGCAGTGTGGAGGAGTGGACCAGCGGGGTGGAGGTTGTGTGCTCTGCCCAACGATCTCCATCATCCTCACCAGTGTCAGCACGGACAGAAAGTGCCAAAGGTGGGCGAGAGATCGGCAATGATACGGCCAACATTAGTTACCATGAAGGGCCTTTCCCACTTACGCAACTATTTTGGTGACGGCCGGCACCCGTTGTAGGTCGTTGCAGGTCGGCGAATATTTTCAACATGTTGAAAATCCAGTGGTGACCAGAAAGACGTTACGACTCTTTGGGCGACTGAGGAGACTACTCACGACCATACAGGCGACACCCTGGCGACAAAGATTCGTTCCTTGTTCTGGTCACCGCTGGATTTTCAACATGTTGAAAATTTTCGGCGACCTGTACCGACCTATGACAGGTGGCGGCAGATGCCGAAAAAGTCACGTAAGTGGGACAAGCCTTTGCGGAAGAGGATCTCAAATCTACTTTGCTCCTCTGTTCCAGTTGAAACAAAAAGACCCAAGGTCAGACTGCTGCCTCCAGCTCACCAAGAGACCAAGCGCAGCCACACAGCCATCCTCGAGTGTGTGCTCTCTGGTTTCTACCCGGACCTCATAAACGTCACTTGGGAGAAAGACGGAGCCCCAATCTCCTCCACTACCAGCGCTACACCAACTGCTCTGGAGCAAGGGGGGACTTTCAGTGCCAGCCACTTCCTGAATGTGAGTTCAGAGGATTGGAAGAAAGGCTCAGTCTTCGGCTGTACAGTGTCTCATCCCCCCTCGAACACCAGTATCAGCCGGGAAGTGAAAAGCTTTCAAGGTACGGTGTTGGGATTCACTCTAATCATCACATCTTTTACCCCATCACAAAATAGGGTCCAGACAAGTTTAGCACTGAAGGACAAGTGTTGCAGTGTGTGAGTGAGTCAAGAAGAGTCAAGAGTGTTTTACTGTCATATGTCCCGGACGGGACAAAGAAATTCTTACCTGCTGCAACACAACAGAATATGTGAATATGTAAACATAGTACCTAACGGGGGAAGTGAAAAAAAAGTTCAATAAATAACAAATAGTGCAAATAACAAATAATATAGTATTTAGCCTGATGTCCTGAAGCTCCTATATCATGTGCCTGACGGTAACAAGGAGAACAGTCTGTGTGCTGGGTGGCTGTGGTCCCTGATGATGCTGTGCAGCAGGCACCACTCTCCAGTGGAAAATGTCCTGAATGGCCAGGAGACAGTTGCCAGTGATGTGCTGTGCCGCCTTCTCCATTCTCTGTAGTGATTTGTGGCTGTGGGCAGAACAGTTCCCGTACCAGACTGTGATGCAACCCGTCAGCAGGCTCTCGATGGTGCATCTGTAGACGTTTGTGAGGATGCTGGCGTTCATGCCAAACTACCTCAGTATTGTCAGGAGAAAGAGCCGCTGGCGGGCTTTCTTAGTTATTGTGTCCGTGTGCAGTGTCCAGGAGAGGTCCTCACTGATGTACACACTGAGGAACTTGAAGCTGCTGACCCTTTCAATGTCAACATCACCGATATGGATGGGGAGGTGTCCACTCCCCTGCTGTCTCCTGTAGTCCATGATCAGCTCTTTAGTTTAGCAGACATTGAGAGAGAGGTTGTTCCTTATGCACACGTCAATAAAGTGAGTCTGGAAAATGAATGCAAGTCGTCAGAGTCCTGATCGGTGACGACAACACCAGACCTTGTCCGGTTTGTAAGCTTCCTATTTCTCATCTGCAGAATTGTCTGTCTTTATCCAAAACCCCTCTACTGAAGAGATTTGGATCAACAAGACCGCTACTGTGGTGTGCGTGGTAATGGGCGCTGATCTGAGCCAGGTCCAAGTCTACTGGCAAGTGAGCGGAAGGGAGAGAACTACAGGGGCTGTGACCCACCAACCGAGAGGGGAAAGTACACAAGACAGAGTGAGCAGTAAACTCCGGAGCAGTGTGGAGGAGTGGACCAGCGGGGTGGAGGTTGTGTGCTCTGCCCAACGATCTCCATCATCCTCACCAGTGTCAGCACGGACAGAAAGTGCCAAAGGTGGGCGAGAGATCGGCAATGATACGGCCAACATTAGTTACCATGAAGGGCCTTTCCCACTTACGCAACTATTTCAGTGACGGCCGACACCCGTCGTAGGTCATTGTAGGTCGGCGAAAATTTTCAACATGTTGAAAATCCAGTGGTGACCAGAAAGACGCTACGACTCTTTGAGCGACTGAGGAGACTACTCACGCCCATGCAGGCGACACCCTGGTGATATGTCGCGGTGTGAAGCCTGCATCGTCGTGTGTAGTCGCCCAAAGAGTCGTACCTTGTGCTGGTCACCGCTGGATTTTCAACATGACCTGTTTCAAATTTTCGGCGACCTGTAACGACCTATGACGGGTGCCGGCAGTCGCCAAAAAAGTTGTGTAAAGTGGGACAGGCCCTTGAGGAAGAGGGACTCACATCTACTTTGCTCCTCTGTTCCAGTTGAAACAAAAAGACCCAAGGTCAGACTGCTGCCTCCAGCTCACCAAGAGACCAAGCGCAGCCACACAGCCATCCTCGAGTGTGTGCTCTCTGGTTTCTACCCGGACCTCATTAACGTCACTTGGGAGAAAGACGGAGCCCCGATCTCCTCCACCACCAGCGCTACACCGACTGCTCTGGAGCAGGGGGGGACTTTCAGTGCCAGCCACTTCCTGAATGTGAGTTCAGAGGATTGGAAGAAAGGCTCAGTCTTCGGCTGTACAGTGTCTCATCCCCCCTCGAACACCAGTATCAGCCGGGAAGTGAAAAGCTTTCAAGGTACGGTGCTGGGATTCACTCTAATCATCACATCTTTTACCCCATCACAAAATAGGGTCCAGGCAAGTTTAGCACTGAAGGACAAGTGTTGCAGTGTGTGAGTGAGTCAAGAAGAGTCAAGAGTGTTTTATTGTCATATGTACCACACGGGACAAGGAAATTCTTACTTGCTGCAGCACAACAGAATATGTGAATATGTAAACATAATGCATAACGGGGGAAGTGAAAAAAACACTTCAATAAATAACAAATCGTGCAAATAACAAATAATAGTAAGATTAAACGAGAACTTACCAGTTTGAAGTTTGATCTGTATTTTATGAGGAGTTACGATGAGGGATTACGTGCAGAACCCGCTCAGCACGCATGCGCGGCATACTTCAAAGCAGCGGTGTGGAATCACAGAAAGACCCAGTTATAGAAATAAACATAGTAAAGAAAAGACCTCAGTTATCAGTTTGACCCATATTATTTTAGGGTGAGAGCGGAGGGCACGTATTCCCTCATCGTAACTCATCGTAAGTTCTCGTTTAATCTTACTATTTTACTTCGGAGTCACGTGAGTGACTGCGTGAAGATTTTAAAGCTCTGTGATATCAAACCATGTAACATTTCATACTTCACTCGCTGCCGAAGTCATTCGAGGGAGGAAGTATGTTATCGTAATCAATGATGAATCTGTTTGTAAAAATAATAATGGTGCTATTAACAATAACAAGACCAAATGCTCCCCTGGCTTAAATTACATATGTTTTGCAGATTCTTTTCTGCAACCGACATAGGTTCTGTCAGTGGTTTGTATTAAAAGTTTGGAACGTATACTCCCTAGACCACCCCGCTGTAGCCAGGATGTGGTCCATAGGCTCGTCCATCATCTTAGTCACTGACGTGGAAGCTGTCCTGGTAGAATAAGATTTATACACGTTAGTATTTACTCCAGCAACTCCCAGTACCTGCTTGAGCCACTAGAGATAGTTTAGCTCATCACCTGACCATGAGGTTTATTGTGGCTGACCCATAAGGCTTTTTCCTCTCCCTCGGTATTGCTTATTGTGTCGATGTAGATCTCTAAGTGGGTCATGACACATAAAACGTGGTTCAGGTGGGTATGCCCGGAATTCCATGACTGGACCTGATGTTCCTGGTCTGTTCTGTTTGGCCAGCCCTTGAATGGGAAACGTGACACTATCTGGTGTTATAACCATGTTGTCCAATCGCAGTAGATGGAAGAACTGGCTCTTTGTGTTGATGTAAGGCCTCCAGCATGTCCATCTTCAGGGTAGGCTGTTCCAGGGTGAGGGACCTGGCTGGTGATCATCCCCTAAGGTATGTCAGGACTTCACTGACATCCCAATTTGGGTGTACCTATTTCTGGGGAATGTATGTATATACCTCTCCTGTATCTGATCACCAGTGAGCGGTACCCTTTGCCCTGTTGTCGTGGTGCCCAACTTGAGCAGGTTGACAGAACTTTTCCTTCATTGTGGTGGAGACCTGCCAGGAACTCCAGTACAGGTTTTTGTTGTAGTTGAATGTGTAGTTTCTGTTTTTGAACAGTTTCCCATTTCTTGATGTTCGTCAGGTATGTTCCCTAGTGGATATGCGACGGAGTGCTGTCATCATGTTGATAGTGCTGTCTGATCCAAACACAGCAGTGGTCTTCCCAATTCTGCAATTCTTTTAATGACCATGTCGAGGATCGCTGGGAACCATGCCTGTGGACTTAGTCCACTGTAATTTGCGTAGTACCCGACTGATGAAGCCGTAGTACCTATTGAAGAGGTAGAAGGAAGGGAGAACATAGAGATTAGATTCCCCCCCAATACGCAGGGATGAATTCATCGCCGCTGGCTTGAGATTGGTTTCATGCGACGTACGTTAGTACGTGGCGACGTAGGTTAGTACGTGGCGATTTAATTGAATATAAGGAAATCGATATCTGGTGTCCATATTGCTTATTACTTTCAGCAAATATTTTTGGTTTAAATCTTTGTTTACAGTATTTAGCTCACCTGAATAGGTAAGTTACTGATGGTCAAACATGTTTGACGACATACCGTTACCAATTGTTAATAAATTGTCACCTAATATCGATGTTCTCTGCCCAAGTGGTTTGGTATATGCCACCACTTGTTAATTTATAAACGAACATGCAGAATGGTGCATTACTGAGCAATGTTTCACTAGAAGTAAGTAAAATTTGATATATAACACGTTTAAGTCAACTCGTATTGGCACTAAGTATTACAAGCTCAGTAACACATCAGAACACATAAGATGTTACTGAAACCAGGTGGAAGTGTACAACCATAATCCTTCCTATGCAGATGAATTCCATGATGACACTCCAGATTAGTCCATTTGCCACCATATTATAGGTATGGAATATAGTTTGAACACTAGTATCTCAGCTCATAGGAAAGGGACAATGTTCAGTAGCTGGTAATGCTGCTACTATCCCAATTACTTTGCCACGTAGTTGAATGGTGGTTAAATGTTACCATAACTGATAGCATTAATGAATACCAGATAGACAATGTTGTGGATGGTCAACGTAATATCTGGATATATGACAGAGCCAGCTAAATAAGTTAGTAGCTAATGCAGCTAATAAAGCTTTATCCAAGGATAGTCTGTCATTAATATATAGACATGCCATGACGGAATGTTCCTTAAGTGTCAGGGCTGGTTTGATTCTGGAATAGCTTCGGCTTATATGCCAATTCAATACTCAAATCAAGTTTATTTGTCACATACACACGCGAGATGTGCAGCGAATGAAAATGGCAATGCTCGCATGGTTACCCCATCCAGGTAATTGTGGTATATCCAAAAAACTTATATGAAAAGGCACTGAATAGTATGCATCTTCAAAGTCGATGTCTACCATAAAGTGTCCTTGGATCCATGGTAGGAGTTACAAATCCCATGTGGGTATACCTGGTGAAATACTCAAGTGGTTAATCAATGATGGTGCGACATTCACCATTGTGGGAGGGTAGACCCCTTGGGGTGCTTGCTGATTTGGTGGCAGGATATTAATTCTATTCCCCTTGAATATATATTTTGGTATATAACTACCACGAGTGATAGCTTCCTAACCAGGTGTGATTCACCCACCCCTTGTTAGTACAAACCCTTCACCTTTATGTGATAGTAGGAACCAAACCTATCTGCCTTCATTGTTGTTTTCTTCAGTTTCTGGTTCCTTGTTCTTGTAGGGACGATGTTTGTTGGGGGGTGGAGCATTTTCCATGGGGCCTGCTGTGGGCCCTGGCCTAAAAGGCTTACGGGATTGGCATGCAGGCCCCGAGCTTTCACCAGTACCATGAGGTAGACGCCCCTGGTGGACGCGTAGAGGTACTGCTGTCTGGTTTAGTGTGGTGCTCATTCCAGACTCTGCCCTCTTGTGCCGAATAGTTTGAACACTTCGTCCAGTTTTTAGGACTGGTTTGGTAAGTGCCAGGTAGCAGGATCTGTGGTTGTGAGGTCGGCGTTCTCACAGTCCTGTGAATTTCATACATTGAGGGCAGGTTTGTGACTTCCCTTGAGAAGTTACGGGGTATACTGTTGAACAGTAGGGTCAGGTGTTTTGCCATACTACCCTGCCCTTCTGGAATGAGCAGGTGGACATGATAGCCGACGTCAGGGTATCAAATGCAATTTTAAGATATTTGGGTTAAAATGCGCTGCTCAATGTATCCCCCAATAATGGCGGGCACTTCGAGTAAATGCAATTTAGGGGAGGCGTGATGAAACCAATGCCTCATGGCTACCAGTCTTGGAGAGGTTTTTTGGAAAAAACAGGTAGTAGGCTGGCCATCAGTTAAGACTGAAAGGCCATCTTGCTCGTGGTGAAACCACGTAGCGGCCACACCCAGCAGCTCTCCCTGATCCTGTACCCCAAGCATACTCCCGATGTTGTTCAGCCAGTGCCCATCTTCTTGACCAGCCCAGCTCTGGTCGCCAAAGCTGTCCTCGGATGAGGAGGAAGCAATGGCCAGTGTGGAGGGAGTGCCTGAATTCCCTCTGCGAAACTGCTCCTCACGAAGCACGTCTCGCTGGAGCTTACGCTCCATGAGCCGCTCCATGCCAGGAAAACCGACCTCAGAGTAGACTTACCTGATGGTCCGTTTTTTAACTGTAGCGGGGGCGCCTGACTCCCGCTGTGCCTCTGGACTGGAAACCAGCGCAGCTCTGTCTGTGGACCGCAGCGTGTGTGGTCCTGGTGCCGTCTCTCTCCCCTCCGCGAACGGAACGCTCCTTCTCCGGAGGCCAAGGGGGGGTGGGGGGCTTACGTCTGGACTGGCACCGACGCAGCTCCCTATCTGTGGACCGCAGCGTGCGGTCCTGGTGCCGTCTCTCCCCCCTCCGCGAACGGAACGCTCCTTCCCCAGAGTCCAACGGGGGCCGCTTGCATCTGCTGCTTTGCTCCACCTGGAGCAACAAACAGACGCGAGTCGCTAGTTAAAACTGAAGGTAAGTACTTACCTAACGGTTCCTTCCTTCAGGCTTGTAGCGGGAGCGCCTGACTCCCGCTTGCCGCTGTTGCCTGCGTGAACGTAATGCCGCGCATTCGTGCTGAGTGGGTTCCTCACGTAGTCACGCACTTGACTCCGAAGTAAAATATAGTATTTAGCCTGATAGCCTGATGGTCAAAATAGTTCTTAAGTCTGGTGGTACTTGCAGCCATGCCCCTGTATCGTCTGCCTGACGGTAACAAGGAGAACAGTCTGTGTGCTGGGTGGCCGTGGTCCTTGATGATGCTGTGTGCCTTCCACAGGCACCGACAGTGGAAAATGTCCTGAATGGCCAGGAGACAGTTGCCAGTGATGTGCTGTGCCGCCTTCTCCACTCTCTGTAGTGATTTGCGGCTGTGGGCAGAACAGTTCCCGTACCAGACTGTGATGCAACCCGTCAGCAGGCTCTCGATGGTGCATCTATAGATGTTTGTGAGGATGCTGGCATTCATGCCAAACTACCTCAGTATTGTCAGGAGAAAGAGCCGCTGGCGGGCTTTCTTAGTTATTGTGTCCGTGTGCAGTGTCCAGGAGAGGTCCTCACTGATGTACACACTGAGGAACTTGAAGCTGCTGACCCTTTCAATGTCAACATCACCGTATGGATGGGGTGGTGTCCACTCCCCTGCTGTCTCCTGTAGTCCATGATCAGCTCTTTAGTTTAACAGACATTGAGAGAGAGGTTGTTCCTTATGCACACGTCAATAAAGTGAGTCTGGAAAATGAATGCAAGTTGTTAGAGTCCTGATCGGTGACGACAACACCAGACCTTGTCCGGTTTGTAAGCTTCCTATTTCTCATCTGCAGAATTGTCTGTCTTTATCCAAAACCCCTCCACTGAAGAGATTTGGATCAACAAGACCGCTACTGTGGTGTGCGTGGTAATGGGCGCTGATCTGAGCCAGGTCCAAGTCTACTGGCAAGTGAGCGGAAGGGAGAGAACTACAGGGGCTGTGACCCGCCAACCGAGAGGAGAAAGTACCCAAGACAGAGTGAGCAGTAAACTCCGGAGCAGTGTGGAGGAGTGGACCAGCGGGGTGGAGGTTGTGTGCTCTGCCCAACGATCTCCATCATCCTCACCAGTGTCAGCACGGACAGAAGGTGCCAAAGGTGGGCGAGAGATCGGCAATGATACGGCCAACATTAGTTACCATGAAGGGCCTTTCCCACTTACGCAACTATTTCGGTGACGGCTGACACCCGTCGTAGGTCGTTGCAGGTCAGCGAAAATGTTCAACATGTTGAAAATCCAGTGGTGACCAGAAAGACGCTACGACTCTTTGGGCGACTGAGGAGACTACTCACGCCCATACAAGTGACACCCTGGCGATATGTCGCGGGATGAAACCTGTATGGTCATGAGTAGTTGCCCAAAGAGTCGTACCTTGTGCTGGTGGTTGCTGGATTTTCAACATTTTCAACATCGGCGACCTGTGACGGGTGCCAGCAGTCACTGAAAAAGTCACGTAAGTGGAACAGGCCCTTGAGGAAGAGGGTCTCACATCTACTTTGCTCCTCTGTTCCAGTTGAAACAAAAAGACCCAAGGTCAGACTGCTGCCTCCAGCTCACCAAGAGACCAAGCGAAGCCACACAGCCACCCTCGAGTGTGTGCTCTCTGGTTTCTACCCGGACCTCATAAACGTCACTTGGGAGAAAGACGGAGCCCCAATCTCCTCCACTACCAGCGCTACACCGACTGCTCTGGAGCAAGGGGGGACTTTCAGTGCCAGCCACTTCCTGACTGTGAGTTCAGAGGATTGGAAGAAAGGCTCAGTCTTCGGCTGTACAGTGTCTCATCCCCCGTCGAACACCAGTATCAGCCGGGAAGTGAAAAGCTTTCAAGGTACTGTGCTGGGATTCACTCTAATCATCACATCTTTTACCCCGTCACAAAATAGGCCCAGGCAAGTTTAGCACTGAAGGACAAGTGTTGCAGTGTGTGAGTGAGTCAAGAAGAGTCAAGAGTGTTTTATTGTCATATGTACCAGACGGGACAAGGAAATTCTTACTTGCTGCAGCACAACAGAATATGTGAATATGTAAACATAGTGCATAATGGGGAACGAGAAAAAAAGAAAAAGTTTAATAAATAACAAATAGTGCAAATAACAAACAATAATAGAGTCTTTTGCAGTTCAGGGCTCAGAGCTTATTCATTGTGTTTAATAGCTTGATGGCTGTAGGGAAGAAGCTGTTCCAGTACCTGGACGTTACAGTTTTCAGGCTCCTGTAACTTCTTCCTGATGGCAATGGTGAGATGAGTGTGTGGCCAGGATGGTGTGGGTCCTTGATGATTCTGGCTGCCTTTTAGAGGCAGTGACTATGATAGATCTCTTCGACGGTAGGGAGGTCAAAGCCAGCGATGAACTGGGCAATGGTCACAACTTTTTGTAGTATTTTTTGTTTCTGGATGTTTGCTCCTATACTCAACTCCTCTTGTTATGAATGCCAACATGCCATTCACTTTCTTAACTGCCTGCTGTACCTACCTGCATGCTTACTTTCATGATGCTGAACAAGTTGTCATTTAGAAGGCTAAAGGAAGTTTTGTTTGATGTTTTCACAAAGTTAATGGGAGCTAACAGAATAGATTATCCTGTGAAGATCTATTTACACACCTCCACATTCAGGGACAGTTTCTTCCCAGCTGTTATCAGGCAACTGAATCATCCCACCACATCCAGAGAGTGGTCCTGAACTATTATCTCCCTCACTGGAGACCCTCGGACTATCTTTGATTGGACTTTACTGGTTTTACCTTGCACTAAACATTAATCCCTTATCATGTATGTATACACTGTGAATGACTCATTTGTAATCATGTTTTGCCTTTCCGCTGACTGGTTAGCATGCAACAAAAGCATTTCACTGTACCTTGGTACACGTGACAATAAACTAAACTAACTAGATGAGGAGGAATTATTTTTTAGTTGTATACAGTGCTCCCTGGGTTACAAATGATCTCCCTGATTTATGGAAATCCAACTCTATACAAAGTACAGGGTCTAAAAGTTAGAGGTAGCCATGCTACATGAAGTGGGTCATGATGTCTGAAGAAGGGTCTCGATGCGAAACCTCACCCATTCCTTCTCTCCAGAGATACTGCCTGTGCAACTGAGTTACTCCAGCTTTTTGTGTCTATCAGAGGTTCATGGAAGTTTGGAATTGCCTTCCACAGTTAGCATTTGGTTTCAGGTGTGAAGGTGATTTTATATCTGAGATTGCAGAGTTTGACTATACGAGATGATAATGGATGTGGGGGAAAGTCAGCTCAGTGGAGCTGGTGATAGATCTCCACATATCATTGAACGGTGGAACTAACCCAAGCCTCCTGTCTTCCTGTCCTCCTGTTGTCTTCATTTTATTCACACGTTGTTGATCTTCACAAAACATCAGCGGCAAACTAACTGTCTCACCTTCTCATTTGTCCTGAAGCCGGCACAGAATTGACAGGTGAGGAAGGGAAGGTGGAGTCAGGGGACTTGGATGGAGATGACAACATGCTCACAGTTGCTGCCTTCGCCATCTTGTTCGTTATCAGTTTCCTCTACAGTACCTTCGTCACTGTTGTCAAGGTAACGATGACCAACGACAAAGATACTTTGTGACCCCCCCACACTGTGACCGTCCATTCCTCACTACACTGTGTTCTCTGACTCTTCAATCCTCACCACACCACGGCCAACAGATGATGCAGTCTGGGACAATAAGGGGGGGGGGGGGTGTCAAATGGGATAGTCAGGGCCGGAGTTAAAGGGAAAGGGAGTAAAGGGATAGTTAATGACCCTAGAATTAAAGGGAAAGAAAGCTCACAAAGGGATAGGAGAGTAATAGGGATCGATGTGAAAGGTGAGATGTGTAAGGAATTAAAAGTATTGTACATGAATGCGCGAAGTATAAGAAGTAAAGTAGATGAGTTTGAAGCTCAGTTAGAGGTTGGTAGATATGACATGGTGGGGATTACTGAGACGTGGCTGCAGGAGGATCAGGCCTGGGAACTTAATATTCAGGGTTATACAGCCTATAGAAACGTCAGGGAGATGGGCAGAGGAGGGGGGGTAGCTCTGCTGGTGAGGGAGGGAATTCAGTCCCTTGTGAGGGAAGACATAGGGACTGAAGAGGTAGAGTCACTGTGGATTGAGTTGAGGAATTACAAAGGCAAGAAGACCCTAATTGGTGTTATCTACAGACCCCCAAATAGTAGCCCGGATGTAGTGTGTAAGTTGCAGCAGGAGTTAAAACTGGCATGTAACAAAGGTAATGCCACTGTGGTGATGGGGGATTTCAATATGCAGGTAGACTGGGAAAATCAGCTTGGTTCAGGACCCCAAGAAAGAGAGTTTGTAGAATGCCTCCGAGATGTATTCTTAGAGCAGCTTCTAATCAAGCCGACCAGAGAAAAGGCAATTCTGGATTTAGTGTTGTCTAATGAACCAGATTTGATAAGAGAACGAGAGGTAAAGGAACCGCTTGGAGGTAGTGACATAATATGATTAGTTTTAATCTGCAATTTGAGAAGGTGAAGGTTAAATCGGAAGTGTCAGTGATGTAGTTGAACAAAGGGGACTATGAAGGCATCAGAGAGGAGCTGGCCAAGTCAAGTCAAGTCAAGTCAAGTTTATTTGTCACATACACATACGAGATGTGCAGTGAAATGAAAGTGGCAAATGCTCGCGGACTTTTGTGCAAAAGACAAACAACAAAACAACCAAACAAACTATAAACACAATCATAACACACATATTCTTTTACATAATAAATAATGGAAGGAAAAACGTTCAGTAGAGTTAGTCCCTGGTGAGATAGGCATTTACAGTCCGAATTGCCTCTGGGAAGAAACTCCTTCTCAACCTCTCCGTTCTCACCGCATGGCAACGGAGGCGTTTGCCTGACCGTAGCAGCTGGAACAGTCCGTTGCAGGGGTGGAAGGGGTCTCCCATGATTTTATTTGCTCTGGAGTTGCACCTCCTGTTGTATAGTTCCTGCAGGGGGGTGAGTGAAGTTCCCATAGTGCGTTCGGCCGAACGCACTACTCTCTGCAGAGCCTTCTTGTCCTTGGCAGAGCAATTCCCAAACCAGATGGTAATGTTCCCGGACAAGATGCTTTCCACCGCCGCTGCGTAGAAGCACTGGAGGATCCTCGGAGACACTCTGAATTTCCTCAATTGCCTGAGGTGGTAAAGGCGCTGCCTTGCCTTACTCACGAGTGCTGAGGCGTGTGATGCCCATGTCATATCCTCAGTGATGTGGACTCCCAGATACTTAAAACAGTTCACCCTATCCACAGGATCCCCATTTATCCTCAATGGAGTGTACGTCCTCGGATGATGTGCCCTCCTAAAGTCCATGATCAGCTCGTTTGTTTTTTTGATGTTCAAGAGGAGGCTGTTATCCTGGCACCAGAGTGCTAGATCAGCCACCTCCTCCCGGTAGGCCTTCTCATCGTTGTCTGAGATCAGGCCCACCACCACAGTGTCATCAGCAAACTTAATTATTGAATTAGGTAGACTGGAAAGGGTTCAAGAAGGAACTGCAGATGCTGGAAGATCGAAGGTACACAAAAATGCTGGAGAAACTCAGCGGGTGCAGCAGCATCTATGGAGCGAAGGAAATAGGCGACGTTTCGGGTGGAAACCCTTCTTCAGACTGGAAAGGGATCCTAGCAGGAATGACGGTGGAACAGCAATGGCAGGAATTTCTGGGCATAATCCGGAAGATGCAGGATCATTTCATTCCAAAAAGGAAGAAAGATTCTAAGGGGAGTAGGAGGCAACCGTGGCTGACAAGAGAAGTTAGGGATAGAATAAAACTAAAAGAAAAGATGTATAACACAGCAAAGAGTAGCCAGAAGCCAGAGGATTGGGAAACCTTCATAGGACAACAGAAGGAAACAAAACGGGCAATACGGGCTGAAAAGATGAAGTACGAGGGGAAGCTGGCCAGGAATATAAAGAAGGACAGTAAAAGCTTATTTGATATGTTAAGGGAAAAAGAGTAGCAAAGACAAATGTGGGTTCCATGAAGGCAGACATGGGTGAAATTATTATGGGAAACAAGGAAATGGCAGAAGAGTTGAACAAGTACTTCGGATCTGTCTTCACTAAGGAAGACACATACAATCTCCCAGAAGTAATGGAAGACAGAGGATCTAAGGGGGTAGAGGAAATGAAAGAAATTTTCATTAGGTGAGAAATAGTATTGGGTAGGCTAATGGGACTAAAGGATGATAAATCCCCTGGGCCTGATGGTCTGCATCCCAGGGAGGTGGTTCTAGAAATAGTGGATGCATTGGTGATCATTTTCCAATGTTCAATAGATTCAGGATCAGTTCCTGTGGATTGGAGGATAGCTAATGTTATCCCACTTTTCAAGAAAGGAGCGAGAGAGAAAACGGGGAATTACAGACCAGTTAGCCTGACTTCGGTGGTGGGAAAGATGCTGGAGTCAATTATTAAAGAGTTAATAATGGGGCATTTAGATAGCAGTAAAAGGATTAGTCCAAGTCAGCATGGATTTATGAAAGGAAAATCATGTTTGACTAATCTTCTGGAATTTTTTGAGGATGTGACAAGTAAAATGGATGAAGGGGTGCCAGTGGAGGTAGTGTACCTAGACTTTCAGAAAGCCTTTGATAAGGTCCCGCACGGGAGACTGGTGACTAAAATTAGAGCACATGGTATTGGGGGTAGGGTGTTGACATGGATAGAAAATTGGTTGGCAGACCGGAAGCAAAGAGTAGGAAAGAACGGGTCCTTTTCAGAATGGCAGGAAGTGGCGAGTGGAGTGCCGCAAGGCTCGGTGTTGGGGCCGCAACTGTTTACCATATATATTAATGATTTGCAAGAGGGAATTAGGAGCAACACTAGCAAGTTTGCGGATGACACAAAGCTGGGTGGCAGTGTGAACTGTGAAGAGGATGTTAGGAGGTTGCAGGGTAACCTGGACAGGTTGAGTGAGTGGGCAGATGCGTGGCAGATGCAGTATAATATAGATAAATGTGAGGTTATCCACTTTGGCGGCAAAAACAAGGGGGCAGATTATTATCTCAATGGGGTTAGGTTAGGTAAGGGGGAGGTACAGCGAGACCTGGGTGTCCTTGTACACCAGTCACTGAAAATTGGCGGGCAGGTACAGCAGGCCGTGAAGAATGCTAATGGAATGTTGGCCTTCATAACAATAGGATTTCAGTATAGGAGTAGAGAGGCTCTTCTGCAGTTGTATAGGGCTCTGGTGAGACCACATCTGGAGTATTGTATACTGCTTTGGTCTCCTAATTTGAGGAAGGACGCTGGTGTTTAGAAGGATGAGGGGGAGATCTTATAGAAACATATAAAATTATAAAAGGACTGGACAAGCTAGATGCAGGAAAAAATGTTCCCAATGTTGGGCGAGTCCAGACCCAAGGGCCTCAGTCTGAGAATAATGGGGAGGCCATAATGGGGAGGCCATTAACTGAGGTGAGAATAAACTCTTTCACCCAGTGAGTTGTGAATTTGTGCAAGTCCCTACCACAGAGGAGGCCAAATCACTGGATGGATTTAAGAGAGAGTTAGATAGGGCTCTAGGGGCTGGTGGAATCAAGGGATATGGGGGGAAGGCAGGCACGGGTTATTAATTGGGGGTGATCAACCATGATCACAATGAATGGAGGTGCTGGCTCGAAGGGCCGAATGGCCTCCTCCTGCACCTATTTTCTATGTTTCTATGTTTCTATGGGACCCTTCATATCCCCCTGGTCTTTGAACCTTTCCACTTTACTCCTGTCCTCTGGGCCTTGATACAGCAAACATTCATAGAACGTTGGGTATTTGGGGCAATGACCCTGGGCTCAAACAAGGAAATCAAACAAACGTTGTATTCATATCAAATGTTGGGCAGCACGGTGGCACAGCGATAGAGCTGCTGCCTTACAGTGCCAGAGATCTGGGTTCCATCCTGACTACGGGTGCAGTCTGTACGGAGTTTGTACGTTCTCCCCGTGACATGCGTATGTTTTCTCCGACATCTTCGGTTTCCTCCCAAACTCCAAAGATGTACAGGTTTGTAGGTTAATTGGCTTGATGTAAATGTAAAAATATTGTCCCTAGTGTGTGTAGGGTAGTGTTAATGTGGAGGGATCGCAGGTCGGCGCAGTCTCCCTGGGCTGAAGGGCTTGTTTGATGCTGTATCACTGAACTACAACTAACATGGTATTCCGTATCTGGAAACTGAGCCCAAGTACGGGACCTCTCTTCAGCCCACAACTGGCATTCAGACTGTGTATCCCTTAGAGTTGGCCTGGGCCACTAATGAAAGACCACCTGTCCATGAGAGTCCATCTCCTACACACATGCACAGACCACCAATCCTCGAGGGTCCTAGAAATGTTGCAGACCCCCTGTCCACGAGGGTCCATCTCTGAGGTTAAGGACAGACTGTCTGTTATTTAGTTTGCCTGTCCCTTTAGTTTGCCTGTTTTTTTTCACACAGAGAGTGGTGAATCTCTGGAACTCTCTGCCACAGAGGGTAGTTGAGGCCAGTTCATTGGCTATATTTAAGAGGGAGTTAGATGTGGCCCTTGTGGCTAAGGGGATTAGGGGGTATGGAGAGAAGGCAGGTATGGGATACTGAGTTGGATGATCAGCCATGATCATATTGAATGGCGGTGCAGGATCGAAGGGCCAAATGGCCTACTCCTGCACCTAATTTCTATGTTTCTATGTTTCCCTGCAGATCACCATCTGTGCTGCACCTTGTCACACACAATATCTAACTTTCCTGTGTATATTACAGGTGCAACAATGACCAGCCGACACACACGCCACATTCACTCAAGAGATCACCATGCAGCTGCTGACGTTGACAAATGGAGTCTCCCTGTCTTTCACTCACTCACTCGACAATCTGAGGCTACTGCTCTGCAAACGCTCATTACAGGAGATAAACTTGGAAATGCACTGGGGATGCTGGGGAAGAAACCGGTTGGGACTGAGGGGGGTGAGGCGAGTGGGGGGGGGGGGGGGGCGGGAAAGGCCAGGATAGGACATGACAGTGGGAAAATGTCAGAGTATGAGACACTGGATTGGGTAGCATGCAGCAGTGGGAGAGGAAGGCAGGATTAATGTTTGGGAAAGGGGAGAAGGGGATGGGGATGGGATGAGTGAAGGAGAAGAGGGGAGTGTGGGAGGGGGAGGGATGCGCTGATGCCCTAGGTGCAAGAAGGGGGCATGGGGGAGGGGAGAAGGAACAGGAAGCAATGTGGTGGAGGGGAGGGGAGGGGGGGGGGGCGATGCTTGGGGACTTGCTCAATCAGGTTTTGTAAAGTAGATGTTGTTTAACTCATTGTCTGCAGCTTATTTTTTTAATTTTTCTGCTGAACTGCATGTTTTCATTTGAAATTAGATGCATAAATAAAATAAAATAACAAAAACATGAAATGTTTGGAGTTGATCATCATTTTACTCATCACTTTAGGGACTTCAGCTGAGGATGTTGCCAGGACTTTTACGAGGATGTTGCTAGGATGTTGCCAGGACTCGAGGGTGTGAGCTACAGGGAGAGGTTGAGCAGGGTGGGTCTCTATTCTATGGAGCGTACGAGGATGAGGGGTGATCTTATAGAGATGTACAAAATCATAAGAGGAATAGATCGGGTGGGTGCACAGAGTCTTTTACCCAGAGTAGGGGAATCGAGGACCAGTGGACATGGGTTCAAGGTGAAGGGGAAAAGATTTAAAATGAATCCAGGGGTAACTTTTTCACACAGAGGTTGGTGGGTGTATGGAACAAACTGCCAGAGGAGGTAGTCCATCGTTTAAGAAACAGTTGGACAGGTACATGGGTAGGGCAGGTTTGGAGGGATATGGACCAAGTGCAGGCAAGTGGGACTAGGGTAGTTGGGACATTGTTGGCCGGTGTGGGCATGTTGGGCTGAAGGGCCTGTTTCCGCACTATATTAATCTATGACTCTATGAGTGCACCAAATACACCAGATACTGGGCTAAAACGCATCAGGAGAGGAGTACATGAACAGGTTCCGAAAAGAATACAACTGATACTGAAGAGTCAACTCCAGCACCTGATCCAAATGGCATAGGTCAGAGGGCCAAACATTGCAGGAAAGCCCATGGGGCCGGGTATTGGAGGAACACACCTCGGGGAAAAGACATTGGGGCATGACCAGACAATGGTAGGCCTCCGGGGAATGTTGTAGAACAGAGGGATCTAGGATTACAGGTGCATGGTTCCTTGAAGGTGTAGTCGCAGATAGTTCGGGTGGTCAAAAATACTTTTGACACATTGGATTCATCAGTCAGTGTATTGAGTATAGAACTTGAGAGGTCATGTTCGAATTCTCTGCCTCAGAGGGGGGTGGAGGCAGGTTCTCTGGATATTTTTAAGAGAGAGCTCTTAAAGATGGCGGAGTCAGGGGATATGGGGAGGAGGCAAGAACGGGCTACTGATTGTGGATGATCAACCATGATCGCATTGAATGGCGGTGCTGGCTCGAAGGGCCGAATGGCCTATTCCTACACCTATTGTTTATTGTCTATTATATGTCATTGATGGGACCACATTTAGAGTATTGTGTTCAGTTCTGGGCACAATGTTATTGGGAAGATGTCAACAAGCTGGAAAGGGTACAGAGAAGATTTATGAGGCTGTTGCCAGGATATCAGGGTCGGCTATAGGGAGAGGTTATGTAGGCTGGGACTCTAATCCTTGGAGCGCAGGAGGTTGAATGGTGACCTTATAGAGGTGTACAAAATCACGAGAGGAATAGATTGGGTAGATGCATAGAGTCTTTTGCCCAGAGTAAGGGAATCGAGGACCAGAAGACATAGGTTCAAGGTGTAGGGGAAAAGATTGAATAGGAATCTGAGGGGTAACTTTTCCAAACAGGGTGGTGGGTGTATGGAATGAACTACCGGAGGAGGTAGTTGAGGCTGGGACTATCCCAATATTTAAGAAACAGTTGGACAGGTACATGGATAGGACAGGGTTGGAAGGATGTGGGCCAAAAACAGGCAGGTGGGACTAGTGTAGCTGGGACATGGAAACAATTCATGAAATCAATATTCATACTGCTGGGTTGTAAGCTGTCCAAGTGAAATATGAGATGCTGTTCCTCCAATTTGTGTTTCATCTCACTCTGACAGTGGAGGAGGTCCAGGACAGACAGGTCAGTGTGGGAATGGGATGGGGAATTAAAGTGTTTGGCAACTGGGAGATCAGGTTGGTCCAGGCGGACTGAGCGAAGGTGTTCAGCGAAACGATCGCCCAGTCTACGTTTGGTCTCGCAGATGTGTAAGAGTCCACACCTTGAACAGTGGATACAGTAGATGAGGTTGGAGGAGGTGCAAGTGAAGTGAACTAACATTTATTTCCCGTCCACAACTGCCTTTGAACTGGATGTTTCCCAGGGCCATTTCAGAGCTGATACGGGTCGGCTACATAACTGGGGGCCTGGAGTCACATAACAAGACCAGGTAAAGTCAGCAGATGCTCTTCCCTGAAGCTTATAGTCATGGGTTTAGACACGAACGGTAGACAAAATGCTGGAGAAACTCAGTGGGTGAGGCAGCATCTACGGAGTGAAGGAATAGGTGATGTTTCAGGTCGAGACCCTTCCTCAGACTGAAGTGTGGGGGGGGGGGGAGAAGAAAGGAAGAGACGGGGACAGTGGGTTGTGGGCTGTGGGAGAGCTGGGAAGGGAGGGGAAAGAGTGAGAAAGCAAGGACTTCCTGAAATAGCGGTATGAACATTGAACTCTCCAATTTCAGGTAAGGAATACACATAAGGAATACACGTGGGGGTCGACCGGACGGCAGGACTCTGCGGTCGAGAGGCTTGAGAGGGAGCTACTGGACGCAGAGTCTCACCTGGGTCAGTTTAGTGATGACTCCTGTGAATGCGGAATTCAGGAGAAGAAGGAAGCCTTGAGGAACCTGCAACTTGAGCGGTCCCGAGGCGCTTACGTGAGGTTGCGGGTCCAGATGCTGCACGATCTGAACTGAGCTTCACCTTTCTTTTTCTCTCTGGAGAAAGGGCGGGGAGCCCGCAAACAGGTCGTAGAGATTCTCGCAGACGATGGCTCCTCTGTCACTGATCCGGAGAGGATTAGTGCCCTGGTCAGGTCCTTTTACGGGTCCCTGTTCTCCACAGGTGGATTCAGCGGGGAGGCTCAGCAGGACCTGTGGGAGGGCCCACCAACTGTAGAAAGGGAGGTGGCTGATCTTCTTGATGGCTCCTTATCTTTGGAGGAGTTGACTCGTGCACTGCATCAGCTCAGGAGGGGTAAGTCCCCCGGGCTGGATGGGTTGACGGCAAAGTATGTTATAACTTTCTGGGATATCCTGGGGGTGACTACATGTTGGTTCTGGGGGAGAGCCTGGCGACAGGGGAGATGCCCCTCTCGTGGCGTAGAGCAGTTGTTGTCCTGCTGCCCAAGAAGGGGGAACTCCGCTTGGTGAAGTACTGGTGCCCGGTCTCTCTCCTATGTACAGAGTACAAAGTTCTTGCACGGGCTATGGCGAATTGCATGGGCTCCATGCTGTCTCAACTGATTCATCCTGACCAGTCCTACACAGCCCCTGGCCGGTCCATTCAGGATAACATCCACCTGGTTAGGGACCTGATTCATCTAGCCCAGGGTACTGGTCAGTCAGCTGCTTCTCTTTCTCTTGATCAGGAGAAGGCTTTTGATAGGGTAGAGCATGAATACCTCTTCGGGATGTTGCAAGCGTTTGGATTTGGACCGCATTTTGTGGCCCAGGGTCTGGCTTTTGTATGCTGCAGTGGAGTGCCTTGTGAAGGTGAATGGTGCGTTGTTGGCTCCCTTTCATTTTGGGAGGGGGGTCCGTCAGGGGTGCCCCATGTCAGGTCAGTTGTTCTCGGACTGTGTGGAGCGTTCCTGTGTCTTCTTTGGAGGAGATTGACAGGCCTGGCCCTACCTGGCCCGGGTGTGGAGGTGGTTCTTTCGGCATATGCCGATGATGTACTCCTTATGTTCACCGATCCTGGTGACCTGCGGAGGATGCGTGATTGCCAGAAGATATAACCATATAACCATATAACAATTACAGCACGGAAACAGGCCATCTCGGCCCTACAAGTCCATGCCGAACAAATTTTTTTCCCCTTAGTCCCACCTGCCTGCACTCGTACCATAACCATCCATTCCCTTCTCATCCATATGCCTATCCAATTTATTTTTAAATGATACCAATGAACCTGCCTCCACCACTTCCACTGGGAGCTCATTCCACACCGCCACCACTCTGCGTAAAGAAGTTCCCCCTCATATTACCCCTAAACTTCTGTCCCTTAATTCTGAAGTCATGTCCTCTTGTTTGAATCTTCCCTATTCTCAAAGGGAAAAGCTTGTCCACATCAACTCTGTCTATCCCTCTCATCATTTTAAAGACCTCTATCAGGTCCCCCCTTAACCTTCTGCGCTCCAGAGAATAAAGACCTAACATTCAACCTATCTCTGTAACTTAGTTGTTGAAACCCAGGCAACATTCTAGTAAATCTCCTCTGTACTCTCTCTATTTTGTTGACATCCTTCCTATAATTTGGCGACCAAAATTGTACACCATACTCCAGATTTGGTCTCACCAATGCCTTGTACAATTTTAACATTACATCCCAGCTTCTGGGCTGCATCTTCTGCCAGGATTAATTGGAGTAAGTGCTCTGGACTTTTAGTGGGTCAGTGGCAGGTGGACTCCCTGCCGGAGGAGATGGCAATGTTTGCGTGGAGCACCACGCACCTCCTCTATCTGGGGGTGTACCTGAGTCCCACTGAGGATGCTTGATCCAAACAGGCAGGAGCAAAGATCCTAGAGGAGCAAGATAGACCACTCCTCCGAAATCCAATGGACTGGCGTGTAGTACGTGACGGAACATCGCGGCCGCCATTTTTTAATGCGACACGCGACTTCCGGTATGCTACCCGCTGTGATCAAAAGCAAAGATTATAGAACTCCTCTATAATCTTTGATCCAAAGCAAAGATTCTCGAGTATCTTGTAGCGGGAACAGCCCCCTCCTTTGCGTAGTTTCCCTTGCATTGTATTGTGCAGTTTCCCTTGTATTGCTTTAACACACACAGCACAAAGTTAAATTTAACGTATACATATTTTATATATTTATATGTATGTGTGTCTGTGTGTGAGAGGCAAGTTAGAGATAATTAAGTTGATTCTCATGGATCAGATGCAACTTTGATTTAAATAATCACTATTAATTTATTTGTCTTGTAAGATGATGTGCATGAACCATAAAGGCTTATATATATATATAATTATATAGTAATAATATATATATGCATATATATATATATATTTATATACACACATATATATACACATACATATATACACATACATACATACGTATACACATACCTATGCACACATACAAATACACGCATATGGATACATTTATATGCATACATACACACATATAAACATATATATACATACATATATACACATATATACATATACATGCATACATACACATACATGCATATATACACATACATATATATTTATACATATGATCATTTTCCAACGATCAGTAGATTTATGATCAGTTCCTGTGGATTGGAGGATAGCTAATGCTATCCCACTTTTCAAGAAAGGAGCGAGAGAGAAAACGGGGAATTACAGACCAGTTAGCCTGACTTTGGTGTTGTGAAAGATGCTGGAGTCAATTATTAAAGATGTAATAATGGGGCATTTGGATAGCAGTAAAAGGATTAGTCCAAGTCAACATGTATTTATGATTTTACAATGCATTTAAGCCTCTCCCATTTTTATGAGATGCATTCCTGGAATATGTAGGAAGTTTATTGTAACCTAGTGCTACATGCCTGAACAATGGATGATATATTACTTAAATGCAATTGTTTTCAGTTGTGTGGAGAGACCTGTATATTGAAGATGCTTTTTGCCTCTAATATGTCAATTTACCTTAAATGTAGAAGAGCTTATTAAAATCTTCTTACAAAGACCATTAAGTATTTTCTTTCTATCCTCTTTTGGACCCAAGGCATAGCAGAGCTGCCAACTCTCACGAAGAGGTAAGGGAGGGAGAGAGGGAAGGGAGGGAGAGAGGGAAGGGAGGGAGATGGAGAGAAGAGAGGGAGAGAGAGATGGAGAGAAGAGAGGGGAGAGAGAGATCGAGAGAAGAGAGGGGAGCAAGAGATCGAGAGGAGGGGAGAGAGAGATCGAGAGAAGAGAGGGAGTAGGGGGGAGAGGGAAAAGGGGGAGAGGGAGAAGGGGGAGGGAGAAGGGGAAAATGGGGAGAGGGAGAAGGGTGGGAGGGAGAAGGGGGGGAGGGAGAAGGGGGACAGGGAGAAGGGGAGAGGGAGAAGGGGAGAGGGAGAAGGGGAGGGAGGGGGAGAGGGAGAAGGGGAGAGGGAGAAGGGGGAAGAGGGAGAGGGAGAGTGGAACGATAGCACATTATAACGCGCAGCCGTCCCATTACGACCAAAGATTATAGAGCAGAGCTCCTCTAGTATCTTTGATTGCGGCCGCCACCACCGAACCCGCTGGCCCACCATTGCACCCTAAGATGATAGAGCAGAGTTGTATAATATTTGATTGCACCCTTCTTCACGGCGGGCTTGTGATCTTTGCTTGTGATGTCTTGTATGTATGTGAGTGTTGTTTGCTATGTCCCTATGTTCGAGGAATATAATGGGTAACAGCCGCCCATTCTCGGACATGAATCTGAGCTCAAAAAATCTCCTGGTCACTGTACCTAATGTGTCCCGCGGGCCATATTGTGGAGACCAATCCCTTACAAGAACAAAACCAAAAACGTACAGAAGTGTTAACATTGTCTTTATTATTATGGTAAGAAAAGATCTATTGAAAATAAGTCTAATAACTTTCTAATGTACCGACAAACCCAGTTCCCCAATGGCTGTTGATGGGAGAACAGAAAATAACATTTTCACGACAGAATATCGACTGAAAATAATAAAAATATTTTCTCACCTTTCTTTTTTATTGTGGAACCTAAAGAATGACAGGTCGGGTCGTTTAGATTTACGGTTAGAACAACTGATAGCAGAGCAGTGAGATGAAGATTTAGATAAGGACGCCATGACAGTGTGGGGGAAGCCCAATAAAATGCCTCAAAAAATGGCGTCGACGATCACACACGTCATACTAAGCGTTTTTCGAGAAGTGGTCAATCTTGCTCCTCTATAACCTTTGGCGCAGAGCAGAGCTCCGCTATAAGATCTTTGGCCCTGCCAGCTGCCTTACTCATGCGCACTGCCACTGCACTATATACTCTGCTATATACCATAAACCACTATATGGGCTATAGTATATAGGGTGATTTCACGAAAGGTCACTGGAGCATAGATCCTTCTTCTTCTTCTATGTAGTGTTTTTTGGACATTTAATTATTTGCCAAAATATATTTCTCAATGTTTCTTGTTTAAAGCCTGCACAATCACCCAAACTACTTATTTATTTATCATCTAATAACAGACAAGCCGGTGCAGGCTTTAAGCACGAAACATTGAGAAATATAATTTGGCAAATAATTAAATGTCCTGATTTTGTCCAATTAACAGCTGACATCTGAGTAAAATTTAGCTTGCATCTGAGTAAAATTTATTTCAAAACGCATTGATAGATTACGATTATTTAAATGGTAAATGTAGCTTCAGAAGCGTTTTCATTTTGCATGTTAAAACCCACCTGAGAACCATGGGCGATTTTGCAAATTTACTGACGAATTTTTCACTTTTACTTTTCATATAACAAATGAATAAAGATAAAACGTCAATAATGCCTTACTTTTGATGAAATGCAGCGAGCAAACGCGATAATTCCCGATATTTTCTATCTTTATATCTCCACGGCGAATGTTCCGCTGGCCACTTCCGCTGTTGTTGCCCCTTCAGTTCTCTCTTGTATTTACCTTCGTTTATATCTATCTTCTGGACTGTAAAGTAAGATAACTGTGCCTCACGGTCACCCCGACTGGCACAGTTATTTACAGCTCAAAAACGGGCCGTTTTCGCGGTTTTTAACGGGTGTGAAAGTGCGCGTTTTCAGCATCAATAACATGTACCGGAAGTGACGCTTGTACCTCAGTTGGATTTTGCGGTCACGTGGGTGAGGATCTATTATCCAGTGACCTTTCGTGAAATCACCCTATAGGCACTCTGAACTTTATCTCCTGTTCTGTATTATGTTTACATGTTCTGTTGTGCTGCAGCAAGCAAGAATTGTATTGTCCTATCTGGAACACATGACAATAAAACTCTTGAATCTTGACTTGGACTGAAGCAAAAAAGGGCTCTTGGCAAAAAAGAGCTACCTTAAATTTAGTTGCGTCTGGTTGGGTAACTATGGTAGGGTGAAGACTATTCCATACTTTAATTGTGCGGGGGGACTGCATGGAGCAGCCATCATCTCTGAATGGAAGAAATTGGGTGACGTTTCGGGTAGAGACCCTTCTTTAGATTTCCTCTGGTTTTAATGTTTTTAGTTTAATTTAAAGATACAGCGTGGAAACAGGCCCTTCGGCCCACGCCGACCACCGATCACCCATACACTAGTTCTATCTTACATATTAGCAATGAGAGTCAAGAGTGTTTTATTCTCTCACGTCCCAGTTAGAACAATGAAATCCTTACTTGCAGCAGCACAACAGAATATGTAAATATAGTACTCTGTTATAAACGAGATGTTATATATATACGATATATACATATATATCCTGGGATTAATAAAGTTCTATCGTATAGTATCGTGTGTGTAGGAAGGAATTGCAGATCCTGGTTTAAACTGAAGATAGACACAAAAAGCTGGAGTAACTCAACAGGTCAGACAGAATCTCTGGACAAAAGGAAAATATTACATGATGGGTTGAGTCTGCAAAAGGTTCCTACACACCTTTCGAATGTGGAAGGAAACAAGAGCACCTGGAGAAAACGGGAAAAGGAGCAAACTCCATACAGACAGTACCCATATTCAGGATCAATTCCGGGTCTCTGGCAATTTTAGGCAGCAACTTTATGGCCAATGTACTGCCCCATGGTCTTGAACTGAATTAAAACATACAGTAGCTGTGACGGGGGACATAGCGTAACTTAGAGATTTAAGACTGAAAATGGATAGTTCCTTTCTTTTAGTAACCAAAGTTATCAAAGTATAATTTTTTGTGTGTTGGAAAAAAATATATAGTGGCACAGCTGGTGGACTTGTTGCCTCACACACCAGAGATCTGTGTTTGATCCTGTCCTCGGGCACTATCTGTGTTGAATTTGCACATTCTCCCTGCAAGCATGTGGGTTTCCTCCAACATCCCAAAGCCGCATTGGCTTTGTATGTTAACTTGTCTGTAAAATTGCCCCTAATGTGTAGGGAGTGGGTGAGGAAAGTGGGATAACTGAACTTGTGTGAATGGGTAGACGAAAATGCTGGAGAAACTCAGCGGGTGAGGCAGCATCTATGGAGCAAAGGAAATAGGCGACATTTCGGGTTGAGACCAGACAGATGTGAGGGTGGGGGGGGTGGGGGGGGGGGGGGGGAAGAAGAAAGGAAAAGGCGGAGACAGTGGGCTGAGGGAGAGCTGGAAAGCGGAGGAGAAAGCAGGGACTACCTGAAATTGGTGGTCAATGTTCATACCACTGGAGTGTAAACTGCCCAAATGAAATATGAGGTGCTTCTGCTCCAATTTACGGTGGGCCTCACTCTGGCCATGGAGGAGGCCAAGGACAGAAAGGTCAGATTTGGAATGGGAGGGGGAGTTGAAGTGCTGAGCCACAGGGAGATCAGGTTGGTTATTGCGAACCGTGCGGAGGTGCTGGGCGAAGCGATTGCCAAGCCCACGCTTGGTCTCACCGATGTAGATCAGCTGACATCTAGAGCTGCGGATGTTATACATGAGGTTGCAGGAGGTGCAGGTGAACCTCTGCCGCACCTGGAAAGACTGCTTGGGACCTTGAATGGAGTCAAAGGGGGAGGTAAAGCGACAAGTGTAGCTATTCCGGCAGTTGCAAGTGAAAGTGCCAGGAGAGAGGGTGGTTTGGGTGAGAAGGGACAAACTGACCAGGGAGTTATGGAGGGAGCGGTCTCTGCGTAAATCCGACAGGGGAGGAGATGAGAAGATGTGGCCATTGGTGGGTTCATAGACAAATTTTGAGAAAATTAGTGGGTGAGGCAGCATCTATGGAGCGAAGGAATACGTGACATCTCAGGTCGATACCCTTCTTCAGACTGATGTCTGGAGAAGGGGGGGGGGGAAGAAAGGAAGAGGCGGAGACAGTAGACTGTGGGAGAGCTGGGAATGGGAGGGGAAGGAGGGAGAAAGCAAGGACTACCTGAAATCGGAGAAGCCAATGTTCATACCGCTGCAGGGTAAGCTACCCAAGAGAAATATGAGGTGCTGCTCCTCCAATTTGCGGTGGGCCTCACTCTGGCCAGGTGGCCCAGGACTGAAAGGTCGGATTCGGAATGGGAGTGGGAATTGAAGTGCTGAGCCACCGGGCGATCAGGTTGGTTATTGCGAATTGAGTGGAGGTGTTGTGCGAAGTGATCGCCAAGCCTGCGCTTGGTCTCACCAAGGTTGATCATACGCTGAATAATCCAACCAGATTTTTGTTTGGAAGTGGAAAGAAATAATAGAAATTGCATTCATTGCAACGTATAAAAAGAGTTGAGATACTGCATTGTAATTTTGCAGCATGTTACAGAGATAGGTTGAATAAGTTAGGTCTTTATTCTCTGGAGCGCAGAAGGTTAAGGGGGGACTTGATAGAGGTCTTTAAAATGATGAGAGGGATAGACAGAGTTGATGTGGACAAGCTTTTCCCTTTGAGAATAGGGAAGATTCAAACAAGAGGACATGACTTCAGAATTAAGGGACAGAAGTTTAGGGGTAATATGAGGGGAACTTCTTTACTCAGAGAGTGGTAGCGGTGTGGAATGAGCTTCCAGTGGAAGTGGTGGAGGCAGGTTCATTGGTATAATTTAAAAATAAATTGGATAAACATATGGATGAGAAGGGAATGGAGGGTTATGGTATGAGTGCAGGCAGGTGGGACTAAGGGGAAAAAAATTTGTTCGGCACGGACTTGTAGGGCCGAGATGGCCTGTTTCCGTGCTGCAATTGTTATATGGTTATATGGTTATATGTCATTGTGGGATATATCATGTCTTGATTGGTGAATATGGTTAGTTTGTGACTTTATTTGAAGCAGAAATAATATGTGAATGCTTCATTGAGCATAATTCCGACTGGTAACTACACACTTCGTCCGAGCACATTATCGCACACGTCATGCAAGTCATCTTAAACTGTCATTTGGCAACCTAAAAAGCTGCCAAGGTTGCCCGGCTGGCATCAGAGAAAAAAAGTTAAGTGAGAGCCCTGATAACCTGTTGTAATAATAGTATTAAGATAAATGTAAAACTGTTAAAGCACACTTGACCACGTCTGATACCCCCGAGCCCCATACTTCCGAGGTCACACATGGTCCCATCTTCTGGAGCCCATCCTCCCGGGCTTTCACTGCCCATCAACCCGCGCTTTCACTGTCCCATCTCCTGGGCCCCACGCTGCCCAATCTCCGGGGCCCATCCTCCCCAGGGTCACATGCTGGCCCACCCACGGACCCCATCTTCCCAGGGTCACAGAGTCTGATCAGGAGAGCCAGATTGCACCTCAACACCAGGTTAACTCACCAAACACGAGTGGCTGCCTTATGTCCAACAATGTAATAGAGACAATATGTATGTAATCTCTATATCTCAGGGCTGCCAACTCTCATGCATATGACACAATTCTCACTCTCTCACGTTGATGGTGGAAGTTCTCATGCTCAAATAAATCTTTAAATATATATACATAAATAAATAAAGTCACACTCCTCCACACTCACCAATAAGAATAGTTTTCTGTCGGCGGGTTCAATTGGATTAAGCCCATCGCATGCTCTTTAAAATGGCAATGTGGACAAAAATGCTGGAGAAACTCAGCGGGTGAGGCAGCATCTACATCTGAGTTTGATCCTTCTTCAGATTCAAGCATTTCTCCAGCATTTGTGGCTACCGCTCTATAGATGCTGCCTTTCCCCCGTTCACATTCCCGTGCAGATGGTGTGATAGGTGAGACACGGCGGTGGTCCCAGCACTGACCCCTGAGGCACCGCTCACACCTCCCACCCTCACCCCCGGCGGTTCTGTGTCTAGTGGCCACTCTGTCCACACCACGTGGAGTTTTAACCCCGGCACGGAGCCAGGAGCGGAGCGGGTGAGTGGGGTCGTCCGTGCCCCCTCCGGAGCTGCAGGGATGAATCTCAGGCTAAGGCTCCGCTCCGATGCCCGACCCCCGGGTCACTGTCCCTCACCTCCCCCGACCCCAGGGTCACTGACCCTCACCTCCCCCGGGTCACTGACCCTCACCCCTCCCCCGGACCCCAGGGTCACTGACCCTCACCTCCCCCGGACCCCAGGGTCACTGACCCTCACCTCCCCCGGACCCCAGGGTCACTGACCCAACCTCCCCCGGACCCCCCGGGTCACTGTCCCTCACCTTCCCCAAACCCCAGGGTCACTGACCCTCACCTCCCCCGGACCCCAGGGTCACTGTCCCTCACCTCCCCCGGACCCCAGGGTCACTGACCCTCACCTCCCCCGGACACAGAGCACTTGGGCCGGCCCACATACCCGCGGAGTGGGGGAGAGAGGGAAAAGCTCCCCGGACATCTTCAAGTCTCCAACACTCCAGGTGTTGTCGCCGTTTCACTGACACACACTCTCACACATAACCTAACACACACTGGCACACACAAGGTTTAAAGGGAAATGGGCCAAATGTGGATAAATGGGACTAATTTAGATGGGGCATCTTCATCTGCATGGACAAGTTGGGATGCAGGGCCTGTTTCCATGCTGTAAGACTATGTTGACACACTAGAAAGGGTGCAATTGCTCTGGAGAGGATCCAGGGGTGATTTGATTCCTGGGATGTTAGGACTTTCAGATGAAGAAAGACTGGATAGACTTGGCTTGTACTCGCTAGAATTTAGAAGATTGAGGGGGGATCTTATAGAAATTTACAAAATTCTTAAGGGGTTGGACAGGCTAGATGCAGGAAGATTGTTCCCGATGTTGGGGAAGTCCAGAACAAGGGGTCACAGTTTAAGGATAAAGGGGAAATCTTTTAGGACCGAGATGAGAAAAACATTTTTCACACAGAGAGTGGTGAATCTCTGGAATTCTCTGCCATAGAATGTAGTTGAGGCCAGTTCATTGGCTATATTTAAGAGGGCGTTAGATGTGGCCCTTGTGGCTAAAGGGATCAGGGGGTATGGAGAGGAGGCAGGTACACAATACTGAGTTGGATGATCAGCCATGATCATATTGAATGGCGGTGCAGGCTCGAAGGGCCGAATGGCCTACTCCTGCACTTATTTTCTATGTTTCTATGATTTATGAACATATTGGCAAAGCTGGAATATTTTTTTTCACTTTGAAGAAAGATTTGATAACTGGGATTGTATTCTCTGCAGCAACGGAGGTGAAGAAAAGACTTAGTTGAAGTGAATAATATTATGAGAATAGGACCTGTTTCGCTTAACAAAGAGTGTAAGAAGGAACTGTAGAAGGTGGTTTCAACTGAAGATAGACACTAAAAGCTGGAATAACTCAGCAGGACAGGCAGCATCTCTGGAGAGAAAGAATATGTGATGTTTTGGGTTGAGACCATTAGACTGAAGAGGTTGAAAACCAGCCAGAAAACACAATGGCTGGAGATGTGCGTTATCCAACTAAGGGCAGAAATCAGAATCATATGTTCATCTTTATTGACCTGACACTATAATAAATAAATATTACAGGGAAAAAAATGAATTGGGTGGCACGGTGGCGCAGCGGTAGTTGCTGCCTTGCAGCACCACAGACCCAGATTTGATCCTGACTACGGGTGCTGGCTGTGCAGTATTTGTACATTCTCCCTGTGACCACATGGGTTTCTCTGGATATTCCGGTTTCTCCCACATCCGAAACAAGTGTAGGTTTGTAGGTTAATTGGCTTCTGTAAATTGTCCATGTAGGATACAACTGGTGTATGGTAGATTGCTGGTCGGTGTGTACTTGGTGGGCCGAAGGGCCTGTTTCGATATATATATTTTACATATATATCTTAATTTCATTGAACCATATGCGGTTGAATATGTGGCATTATTTTTGTCTTGTTTCTATAGTCAAAGGGTAAGGTTGATTGGTTTATTTGTGCAGAACAGTGATGGAAGTCTGACTCCTCTTGCCTTGTTTCTATGTTTTTGTTTCTCTCTCTATATATATATGCATAACAGCAGGAATTATAATCTGATTTCCTTACATGAATATACTATGGTCATTCAGGTGCTGCACCTGTTGATCAGACCCTGGCTACTGTGGAATGTAATTAGAAATGTAATTTAGCCTAACCTTATTCATACCTAATCCAATTTGAAGCATAAATGCTGAATTCAAGGGCAAGTTAAAAGACTCGCTACAGTATTCAGTATTCAGTATTTACTTTAATGTCATTTCACTGAGTGCTTACATACACAGAAGAAACGAACAATTGTTTCTCAATAAGTTCCTGTCAGTGCAGTTAATAAAAGCAGAATAAATATATACAACTTTAAAATTAACATATCTAAAATAGACCTAAAAATTGAACTAAAAACAGACATTCAGACCGTACGGTGGCTTTGCCTTGACAAGTGTCTAGCTGTCAAACTATGGACGAGGTTAGATGTGTTGGTGCATGATGTTTGGGGAAGGGACACAGTCTGTTAACCAGTTGTATTGCCTGTGGGAAGAAGCTGTGTAGCATCCTGCTGGTTCTGCAGCTGATTCTCCTGTACCTCTTCCCAGATGGATGAATGGAGAAGGTGTGGTGTTATGGGTGATAAGGGTCCTTAATAATGAAGATGGCTCTGCGGATGCTGTGCTTCTGATAGATCTCCAACAGGAGATTCGGCTTGTACACGCTAGAATTTAGAAGATTGAGGGGGGATCTTATAGAAACTTACAAAATTCTTAAGGAGTTGGAAAGGCTAGATGCAGGAAGATTGTTCCCGATGTTGGGGAAGTCCAGAACTAGGGGTCACAGTTTTAAGGATAAGAGATGAGAAAATCATTTTTTACACAGAGAGTGGTGAATCTGTGGAACTCTCTGCCACAGAAGGTATTTGATGCCAGTTCATTGGCTATATTTAAAAGAGAGTTAGATGTGGCCCTTGTGGCTAAAGGGATCAGGGGGTATGGAGAGAAGGCAGGGATGGGATACTGAGTTGGATGATCAGCCATGATCATATCGAATGGCGGTGCAGGATAGAAGGGCTGAATGGCCTACTCCTGCACCTATTTTCTATGTTTCTATGTTTCTATGAAAGGGAGTGGAGCACCAATGATCCTATTGGCTGTCTTCACTATCCTGTTAAGTTGTCTTTGTTCATAAGCCTTGCAGCTCCCAAACCAGGAAGTGATGCCGTAGGTCAGTATACTCTCGATGGTGCCCCTGTAGAAGGTCGTTACGTGAACAGTGGGGAGACCTGCTTTTCTTAGTCTCCGGAAGGGGTGGAGTCGCTCCTGTATTCTTTTGATGACTGCTGTGATGTTGGTCGTTGAGGTCAGGACGTCCGCTAGGTGAAGTCCCAAGAACTTCACACTGCTGACCCTCTCCACAGCAGCACCATCAATACGCAGCGCAGTGTGATGGCGTTTTCCAGCCCTCCTGAAATCGATCACCATCTCCTTTGTCTTTTCCACGTTGAGGGTGAGATTGTGAAATCTGCACCACCCTGTAAGCAGCTCCACCTCCATCCTGTACGCCGACTCATTGTTGTCACTGATGAGACCCACCACTGTTGTGTCATCAGCGAACTTATTGATATAATTATTGTTGAGTCTGGCAGTACAGTCATGAGTAAGCAGTCATGAGTATGCACCAGATTGCACAATTTAAAGCTGAAAAATGCAAAAGCTCCCTATCATATCCCTCCCACACCCTCCCCCCGTCGGTCACTACTCTCCCTCGCAGTTTCTCACTCTCAACTCACACCCAATGTTGGCAGCTCTGATATAACAAAAACTCTTCTGTTTGTGCTGACGATGTGCTGACATGTATTTCCTACCTTCTTCCTAACACTAGGCCGCAGCCTTCCCATTTTCACATATTCTACTCAATTCTCTCCGGTCAAAGTGATGAACATCTTCCTGGCGCATTTCCACCCATATTTCCAAACATATTAATCGTTTAAAGTTTCTAAAACAACCCAAAAATGCCAGGGGAAGACGGCTGGGGCTGGGGTGGTTTGGGTGGGTGGGGATGAGTTAACCAGGGAGTTGCGGAGGGATGGTGGAAAGGTGGAATGGTGTGGAGATGGGAAGATGTGGCTAGTGGTGGGATCCCATTGGAGGTGGCGAAAATGTCGGAGGATTATGAGTTGTATGCGACGGCTGATGGGGTGAAAGGTAAGGACTAGAGGAATTCTGTCTCTGACTAGGGCAAGGGGGAGCAAGGGTGGAGCTACGGGGAACCGAGGAGACACGAGTGAGGGCCTCATGTATGATGGGAGTGGGGAACTATTGTTCCCTAAAGATAATCTAGGAGAAAGCAGAGGTAGATCATAGACCATAGAATAGTACAGCACAGGAACAGGCCCTTCGGCCCACAATGTCTGTGCTGAACACAATGCCAAAACCAACTCTTACCTGCCTGCACATGATCCATATCCTTCCATTCCATGCAGGCACATGTGTCTATCTAAAAGCCACAATCGTATCTGTCTCCACCACCATCCCTGGCAGCGTGTTCCAGGCACCCACTGTGTAATAAACCTGCCTCATGCATCTCCTTTAAACTTTCCCCCCTCTCACCTTAAAGCTATGAGTTTGACATTTCCATCCTGGGAATCTGATGTTTATAGTAAATGGGAGAAACATGCCTGGAATTCCTGTTTCAAGCGTTTTGGAAACACTTGATGGCAGTACGATATTTGTTGTGTAAACATTCAAGATTTCAATTGGCCTCCAGTTGGTCTGCCTCTTTGACCACTCTCAGGAAAATGCTGGAATAAGGTACAATGCTGTTTGAACAAGGAGCTGCAGATGCTGGTTTACCATAGAAAGACACAAAATTCCAGAGTAACTATGGACAGAGTAACCCCCCCCCCCGTCTTTCTCTCGCTGGATGGTCTATTTGATCCCCTGTTTTGGGCTAGCAAATCAAATGATATTGTCATCAGACAATTAGCTTCCATGAAGCCGTTTGTGCAGTGTCCATGATGGCTAAAGTGTTGTTATCATCATGGAATTATAGCGAAACCGCCGCTGCTTCTTGCCAATAATAAGTCAAGATGAGGATGGGAACTCTCCTGACAGAGCTCCCACAACGTCAGTTCAAAGGAAGAGATATATAATTGCTGCTGGTGTTACACTCCCTGCCCATACCATGTGGGGACATGATGATGCAGCTGTGCAAGTCGTTAGAGCAGAGTGTGGAGTTCTGGTCATCCAGCTACCGGAAGGGTCACTAGGTTGGATCGGGTGCTGAAGAAATTCACCAGGATGTCACCTGGACTTGCAGCTTTGAGTTATAGGGAGAGGTTGGATAGGCTGGGACTTTTGTTTTGAGTGTAGGAAGCTTAGGGTTGACCTACCATGGTGTACAAGGTCATGAGGGTCATGGATAAAGTGAACACTCACAGTCTTTTTCCCAGGGTAGAGGATTCTAAAACTAGAGGGAATAGGCTTAAGGTGAGAAGGGAGGGTGAACTTCAGGAGCCACTTGTTCACTCAGAGCTGAGTCCGTATCTGGAATGAGCTATCAGAGGATGTTGTGGATGCTTTTAAATGACATTTGGACGAATATATGAACATGAAGGGTTCAGAAGACTGTTGGCCAAATTCAGGCAAATGGGACCAGCCCATAATGCTCACCTCCGCTCAGTCCGCCTGGACCTACCTGATCTCCCAGTTGCCAAACACTTTAATTCTCCTTCCCATTCCCACACTGACCTTTCTGTCCTGCGCCTCCAATATTGTAACGAATATGCCACAGTCGTTACAGACTTCATAAAGAAAGGTGTGGAGGACTGCATCCCTACAAAACCCTTCCGAGTGTTTCCCAATCAGAAACCTTGGATGAACTTTGAGATCCGCACTCTCCTGAAGTCCAGACACAGGGCATTCACCTCCAATGATACAGTGGCCTACATGAAGACCAGATACGACCTTGGTAAGGCCATCAAAAAGGCCAAAAGGGACTTCTGCTCCAAACTGGAGGACGAGACAGATGTTCGGCAGCTGTGGCAGGGTCTGAATGCAATCACCTCCTACAAGGCAAAAACCAGGAGGCAGCTCGAATGTTGGTGTAACATCACTCCCTGATGAGCTCAATGCGTTTTACGCACGCTTTGACAGGGAGAATACTGATGTGCCTTCCCGATCACCCATTCGCTGTGATGGCATTTCAGTCTCAGTCACAGAAGCCGATGTCAGAAAATCCTTCAGAGGGTGAACCCCCGAAAAGCACCTGGTCCTGATGGTATACCCGGTCGTGTTCTAAAAACCTGTGCGGACCAACTGGCGGGGGTTTTTACGGACATTTTCAACCTCTCACTTCTGAGGTCTGAGGTCCCCATCTGCTTTAAAAGGGCATCAATTATACCGGTGCCCAAGAAGAGTAAGGTGACGTGCCTCAATGACTATCGACCAGTGGCACTAACGCCGGTGGTGATGAAGTGCTTTGAGAGGCTGATCATGGAGCAAATCAACTCCTACCTCGACAAAAACCTAGACCCACTGCAGTTCGCTTACCGCCACAACAGATCAACGGTGGATGCGATCTCGCTGGCCCTCCACTCCGCACTGGACCACTTGGACAACAAAAACTCATATGTCAGGCTGTTATTCATTGATTACAGCTCAGCATTTAACACAATCATCCCCTCCAAACTGGTTAGCAAACTCGCAGAACTGGGTCTCTGCGCATCTGCAATTGGATCCTCGACTTCTTCATCCACAGACCACAGTCTGTTCGCATTGGTGGAAATGTGTCAGCCTCGATAACAATCAGCACGGGAGCGCCTCAAGGCTGCGTGCACAGCCCCCTGCTGTATTCACTCTATACTCATGACTGCGTAGCGAACCACAGTGCGAACTCCATCATCAAGTTCGCTGACGACACCACTATTGTGGGACGTATCACTGATGGGGATGAGTCAGAGTGCAGAAGAGAGTTCGAGCAACTGTCCATATGGTGCCAGCGCAATAACCTGGCCCTCAACACTAGCAAAACCAAGGAACTCATTGTGGGCTTTGGAAGGAGTAGGAGGGGGACCCACAGCCCCATTTATATCAATGGGTCGATGGTTGAAAGGGTCAAGAACTTCAAATTCCTGGGCGTGCACATCTCTGAAGATCTTTCCTGGTCCGAGAACACTAACACAATTATCAAAAAAGCTCATCAGCGCCTCTACTTCCTGAGAAGATTACCGAGAGTCGGATTGTCAAGGAGGACTCTCTAACTTCTACAGGTGCACAGTCGAGAGCATGCTGACCGGTTGCATCGTGGCTTGGTTCGGGAATTTGAGTGCCCTGGAGAGGAAAAGACTACAAAAAGTAGTAAACACTGCCCAGTCCATCATCGGCTCTGACCTTCCTTCCATCGAGGGGATTTATCGCAGTCGCTGCCTCAAAAAGGCTGGCAGTATCATCAAAGACCCACACCATCCTGGCCACACACTCATCTCCCTGCTACCTTCAGGTAGAAGGTACAGGAGCCTGAAGACCGCAACAACCAGGTTCAGGAATAGCTACTTCCCCACAGCCATCAGGCTATTAAACCTGGCTCGGACAAAACTCTGATTATTAATAACCACTTTCTGTTATTTGCACTTTACCAGTTTATTTATTCATGTGTGTATATATTTATATCATGGTGTATGTACACATTTATCTGTTTTGTAGTAAATGCCTACTATTTTCAGTGTGCTTAAGCAAAGCAAGAATTTCATTGTCCTATACAGGGACACATGACAATAAACGCACTTGAACTTGAGTGAGGCCAAATGCAAATTGGAGCCAAACAGCACCTCATATTTTGCTTGGGCAGCTTACACCCCAGCGGTGTGAACATTAATTTCTTTAACCTCAAGCAACCCTTGCATCCACTCTCCCTCCGTTCCTCTCCCACCAAAGTCATTGTACTAGCTTCAAAGTCGCCTTGTTGAGTCTCATCAGGAACTTGTTTTTGCCCAGGCCACAGCTAACAATGGCTTCTTTCCTTTCTCATTGTTACTTTTTTTTTGCATATCATTCATTCATTTGTTCTATATCGCCATTTATCTTTCTTGTTTCCCTTTTCCCTGACACTCAGTCTGAAGAAGGATCTCGACCCAAAACGTCACCTATTCCTATTCTCTGGAAATGCTGTCTGACCCGTTGATTCACTCCAGCATTTTGTGTCTAGCCCAGAAAGCCAACTTGGTCATTATAGACAGGGTGGATGAGGGGCCTGTTGTACAACTCCTCAACACCGTGACTTTATCATCAAAACATAAAACCATGAGCTGATGTTTGGCATGTGGCCATGGAGAAAGTTAATGATACCTCTACCAGCATAGCTGATAACTCCAAAATAGAACTGGTAATTAACGACTTTGCCACATTTGTAAAGGGATCCATCAAATGCCATTGTTCATTGTAACATTATTTTTCTTTAAAACAAGGTTTATGTGTGCCTGATGTATTGCCATTTGTTCTAACAAGACATTTAATTAATTTTGATTTTAAAGAGGCAGGAAAGGTTCCGACCTGAAATGTCACATATTTCTTCTCTCCAGAGATGCTGCCTGACCTGCTGAGTTACTCCAGCATTTTGTGTCTATCTTTGGTGTAAACCAGCATCTGCAGTTCCTTCCTACAAATGAACAAATTTGGTTTGTGTCAAAGAGCTATAAAGGCCTGAGTTCTCTCAGGTGGTCTGGTTGATTCCCTGCTTTTGGCGAGCAAAACAAAATGGTACTTGGCCATCAGCCAACAGACACAAAGTGCTGGAGTAACTCAGCGGGACAGGCAGCATCTCTGGGCAGGCGTAATCGAGACCCTTCTTCAGACTTAGAGATTTACTAGAATGTTGCCTGGGTTTCAGCACCTAAGTTACAGAGAAAGGTTGAACAAGTTAGGTCTTTATTCTTTGGAGCGCAGAAGGTTAAGGGGGGACTTGATAGAGGTCTTTAAAATTATGAGAGGGATAGACAGAGTTGACGTGGATAAGCTTTTTCCATTGAGAGTAGGGAAGATTCAAACAAGAGGACATGATTTGAGAATTAAGAGGCAAAAGTTTAGGGGTAACATGAGGGAGAACTTCTTTTCTCAGAGAGTGGTGGCTGTGTGGAATGAGCTTCCAGTGGAAGTGGTGGAGGCTGGTTCGATTTTATCATTTAAAAATAAATTGGATAGGTATATGGACGGGAAAGGAATGGAGGGTTATGGTTGGAATGCAGGTAGATGGGACTAGGTGAGAGTAAGTGTTCGGCACGGACTAGAAGGGCCACAGTGGCCTGTTTCTGTGCTGTAATTGTTATATGGTTATATGGTTAAAGTCGGGGAGAGGGAGACATAGAGATATGGAAAGATAAGGTGAGAAAATGACAGATCAAAATAGTCAATGGTCAAAGAAATATAGAATGGTTCATTGTTAGCTATGGGGAAGGTGTGAACTAGGCAAATTTAATCAGGAGGACAGTGAAACTAGTCAAAGAACTAGGATGGGGAGGGATGGAGAGAGAGGGAAAGCAAGGGCTACTGGCAGTTAGAGAAGTCAATGTTCATACCACTGGGTTGTTAGCTGTTGAAGCGAAATATGGGTGGGGTTGGGGGGGGGGGGGGGGTGGGGGGGGGGGGGGGGGGGGGGGGGGGGGGGGGGGGGGGGAGGGGGGGGGGGGGGGGGGGGGGGGGGGGGGGGGGGGGGGGGGGGGGGGGGTAAAAGGGGGGGGTGGCAAACTGGGAGACCACGTTGGGGGGGGGGGGGGGGAGCCTAAGCAGAGCCTCCAGACACTGCAGCGTATATTCGGTGTAAACCAGCATCTGCAGTTCCTTCCTATACATTTGGTCATCATAAGACTCCGTTTCCACGGAATCTATTTGGCAAAGGTGTGACCACCTACTCCCTGACCAATGTCATTAGATTCCGGACATCTCATATTCTGCTTGGGCAGCTTACACCCCAATATGAACATTGGGAACTGCTGGATTATACTGATGAAGGGTCCCGACCCAAAATGTCATCTATTGCTATCCCCACCCCCTCCCAAAGCTGACTTTCCAGAGGCAGGCATGAAACGCATTTGATTTGGATCAATACGCACCGAATCTTGTTTGTGTTTAAATTCCCTCTCGCGTTGCAGGCGGTATTGATCAATCTCAGCTTGTGCCTCGCTCTTTGCCTGCTTCAGCCGCCTGCCCTTCCCTGCAGGTAACGTTGACAAAACAAAATGCCTGATTAGGGCTTCATACCGACGGAACCGCGAGTCTGATAAACAGCGATAAACACACGGGAGGCGGAGGATGGAGCAGCGGCCGCGGCTGGTCCAACAAACAGCATCTTATACCTGTAAGTCTTTCCGGCATATGCCTCCAATCATTCCTTACTGACGGTGTATGCACTTTCTACACGGATTCCGCCCTCCTGTGCACCAATTTCATTCAGATCCTGAAGCACAAAATCTAAGTGGACAAGACGGCTGTCTTTTTTATATACAAACCCATTTCTCACAGCCGCTGCGAGCTGTATGTAGCCTTATGGCTGGTGATGTAACGTGATGGCCGGCGGAGAGATTGCATTCGCGGCTACCTTTCCTCAGGGAGCTCTGTGGGGATGGGAGAGTGTGATGTACGTTGCACATACTGACAACTACACTGACCCATCAGAGCTTCAGTCTGAAGAAGGGCCCAGACCAGAACTGTCACCTATCCATGTTCTCCAGAGATGCTGCCTGACCCGCTGAGTTACTCCAGCACTCTGTGAAACATCACCTATCCATGTTCTCCACAGATGCTGCCTGACCCGCTGAGTTACTCCAGCACTCTGTGAAACATCACCTATCCATGTTCTCCACAGATGCTGCCTGACCCGCTGAGTTACTCCAGCACTCTGTTTTTTGTGTGTGTAAACCAGCATCTGCAGTTCCTTGTGTCCTCAGTCACAGCATGTCCCTTGGCTCTCTCTACCACCCACTTGATGGGGCACTAACCCTGGGGGAGCTGCCCTGCGTGGAGTTGCATTACTTCTACAGCCTGACTGCCTGACTGGATACTGGGGAAATTGAAGGACATACACATTGTGCTGAGCAATGGCACCAAGGTAGAGTGATACAGTGTGGAAAGGGGCCCTTCAGTCACCTTGCACACAGCAACCAACATGCCCCATCTACACTAGTCCCACCCGCCTGAGTTAGCCCATATCCCTTTAAACCTTTCCTGTACATGTACCTATCCAAATGTTCCTAAAACATTGTGATAGTCCCTGCCTCAACTACCTCATCTGACAGCTCGTTCCATACACCCACCCTGTGTGTGAAAATAAAACAGATCAGACTTGATACTAATGGATGATGGAGCAGAACTGTAGACTAGTTGGTCCACTCCTGGTCTGGCTCTCCCTGTTTCTTACAGTCATAGCTGGGGTCTGCAATGTACAGGCGCCTCTACCTTCTACTTATGGCATGTTGCTGGCTTATTATTGTCACATGGACTGATACATAGAACAGTATCAGCACAAGAACAGGCCCTCCGGCCCACAATGTCTGCGCTAAATATGATGCAAAAAGAAAAATGATCAAAAATACCAGAATATAGTGTTAGTGTTACAAGGTTATAATGTTAAAAGTTTCAGAGGAATGGTCCAACGTTGGAAATGAGGTAGGTTGAGCGATTGAGACTACACCCAAACATATGGAAGAACCATTCAGTATATAGACATAAAGAGCTGGAGTAACTCAGCGGCTCAGGCAATATCAGGATGGGTAATGTTTCGGGTTGGGACACTTCTTCAGAAGGCTCATCACCCATCCCTTATTTCCAGACTACTGCCTGACCTGCTGCGTTACTGTCTATTGTTGGTATAAACCAACATCCGCATTTTCTTGTTTAATTCAGTTGTTTGATAAAGCTGCTCCGGAATCTAGTACCACCTGTTCTCAAGTCTTTATGTCTTCTGCCTGACGGAAGAGAAAAAAGTAAATGACTGGGTTGAGAAGGTCCTTGATTATGTTGGCTGCATTCCCCGATTGTGTAAAGCATAGATGGACAATATCCAAGAACCTGAATAGCAATTGAGGAAACCAATGTGACTGTCATGAAATACTCGCATAATCGCAAGTTGTTTGTTTGGCTTAGTAACATTAGCACCCAGAACACACACCATGTTGTGTATCATTGTTGCCTATTTTCTCCAGGCAATGTGAAATGTACATGAAGTCGATGATGGGCAGTTTGGACTGTGAGATGGACTGGAATATGTCCCAACTCTCTGCAATTTCTCATGGACCTGGGCAGAGCTGTTCCCAAACCAGCCTGTGTTGCAACCCACAAGGATGAATTCCTCCATGATGCATCTGTAGAACCTTGGTAAGGTTGCTGGACACATGCAGTACTTTCTCAGTCGCCTGATGAAGGAGGAGCATGGGTGTGCTTTCTCGGCCATGACCTCAAAGTGGTTGGTGATGGACAAATTATCGGTGACATTTACACTTAAGGAACCTGCAGCTCTCGACCATCAATACTTTGTTGACATTGATGCTGATTGGGGTGTTGGGATTTGGCTGTGATAAAAGATGGCTTGTATTAGGGGAGCAAAAGTTATTTGAAAGGACCTTGCATCTTCCACAGGGGGTGATTGTCAGGCTTGCATTTTCAAGTTAAGTTTTACCATACAACTCAAGGACAATATCCACCTTACAGTGCATTACAGAATTAATACTGAGTTAATGGGGCCACATGCATGATAATCCCCCCCGCTCCCCCCCCACCAACCCCCCCCCCCCCCCCCCCCCCCCCCCCCCCCCCGCCCCACTCCCCTCCCCTCCCCTCCTATTCAGTCAGTGAGTTTTCTGCCTTTTATTTCCATATACTAAACTTTAGACTTTTTTTTCTTGGTAAGGAAGTTGCAGTTATAAAAGACGTAGGTGAGGCTGCATTTAGATGCAGGCAGAGATTGGTTTGGCCTAGTGTCACGTTCGGCATGGACATTATGGGCTGAAGGGTCTGCTCCTGTGTTGTCCTGCTCTACGTTCTATGACCTGTGGTTACATGAGCAGATGCTGTGGGCGGTGCAGTGGGTGTTTGTGGAGATGGAGGAGTTAACAGGGAAGTTGACGAGGGAACAATGCTGAAAAGGCAGAAGACGTGTGGAACAACGACATCACACTGTCTAGGATGATGTAAATAAGAAATCTACCGAATTGGAAACATCCACTTTTGCAGTTCTCACTTGAAAGTTGATCACGCAATTTAGAAGTCGTTCCCATTCCAAAAAGAGGTGTGGAGTGCAAACCTTGGGGAAGTACTTTTATAACCAGGCATCTTGTAAACTGTGAAGATCAGCTACAAGTGTTTCATTGTATCTCGGTACATGTAACAATAATAAACTCAACTATACTGTGGTCATAAAGGGGACAGCTTGAAGCCTCTAGTAAGATGCTTGTTCACAAATGGCCCAAGACGTGTGGTATGAACTTTAATTGGTCTAATTTCAAGTAACCCCGGCATTCCCTCTCACTCTACCCCTGCCCCTAGTTGTCCGACTAGTTTCATTGTTCGCATCCCTGTTTGCCTTTGTTTTCATCTATTTCCCAGCCAATTCTGGGCTCCACCATTCATAGAAAACATAGAAACATAGAAATTAGGTGCAGGAGTAGGCCATTCAGCCCTTCGAGCCTGCACCACCATTCAATATGATCATGGCTGATCATCCAACTCAGTATCCCGTACCTGCCTTCTCTCCATACCCTCTGATCCCCTTGGCCACAAGGGCCACATCTAACTCCCTCTTAAATATAGCCAATGAAGTGGCCTCAACTGCCCTCTGTGGCAGAGAGTTCCAGAGATTCACCACTCTCTGTGTAAAAAAAGTTCTCCTCATCTCGGTTTTAAAGGATTTCCCCCTTATCCTTAAGCTGTGACCCCTTGTCCTGGACTTCCCCAACATCGGGAAAAATCTTCCTGCATCTAAGAATTTTGTAAGTTTCTATAAGATCCCCTCTCAATCTCCTAAATTCTAGAGAGTATAAACCAAGTCTATCCAGTCTTTCTTCATAAGACAGTCCTGACATCCCAGGAATCAGTCTGGTGAACCTTCTCTATGGCAATAATGTCCTTCCTCAGATTTGGAGACCAAAACTGTACGCAATACTCCAGGTGTGGTCTCACCAAGACCCTGTACAACTGCAGTAGAACCTCCCTGCTCCTATACTCAAATCCTTTTGCTATGAAAGCCAACATACCATTCGCTTTCTTTACTGCCTGCTGCACCTGCATGCCTACCTTCAATGACTGGTGTACCATGACAACCAGGTCTCGCTGCATCTCCCCCTTTCCCAATCGGCCACCATTTAGATAATAGTCTGCTTTCCCGTTTTTGCCACCAAAATGGATAACCTCACATTTATCCACATTATACATATTTGCCAAACATCTGCCCACTCACCCAGCGTATCCAAGTCACCTTGCAGTCTCCTAGCATCCTCCTCACAGCTAACACTGCCCCCCAGCTTAGTGTCATCCGCAAACTTGGAGATATTGCCTTCAATTTCCTCATCCAGATCATTAATATATATTGTAAATAGCTGGGTCCCAGCACTGAGCCTTGCGGTACCCCACTAGTCACTGCCTGCCATTGTGAAAAGGACCCGTTTACTCCTACTCTTTGCTTCCTGTTTGCCAGCCAGTTCTCTATCCACATCAATACTGAACCCCCAATGCGGTGTGCTTTAAGTTCCTTGGTCATCTATTGCCAGCCCTCATGTATCTGGCCTTTTCCTACCTCTAGTTTCTACCCCCTTCTACTTTCAGTCTGAAGAAGGGTTCTGACCCAAGATTTATTTTCACGTTTTCCAGAGATGCTGCGTGACCCGCTGAGTTACTCCACCACTTTGTGTCTATTTTCCGGATAATCCAGCATCTGCAGTTCCCTCCTGCTCTTTTGGCCCTGTTTTCAACACTTCCTGTTAGGAGTGACAATTGTTGCTCATTGACAAGGGGCCAGGTTGGAGATGGATGGAACTGATATTTTGGGGTCTTGACTGGTTAAAGCAAGGACAATAAAACAAAGTACAAAAACAAACTAATAACACCATGGTAACCTTGTGAGGATTGTGAAAAGCTACCCTGTATTTCCCTGTAAATGCAGGGCATATTGGTTGGAGGCAGTGGATGATGGAACCACAGATCAGTTGGACCTTGTCTAGAGACGTTTCTGCTGCTGAGTGAATCATGCCCAGCCAAGCTGGCAGATGAGGTGTAACAAAGTGTCCCGCTTTCCCCAGAGGAATCATAGAATGATACAGCATCGAAACTTTCAGCCCAACTAGCCAACACAGGCCAAAATGTCCCAGCTACACTAGTCACCACCTGCCTGCATTTGGGCCATGTCCCTCCAAACCTGTCACATCCATATACCTGTCTAACCATTTCTTAAATGTTGGGATAGTCCCAGCCTCAACTACCTCCTCTGGCAGCTTGTTCAATGCATCCACCACCCTTTGTGTGAAAAAGTTACCCCTCAGGTTCCTATTGAATCTTTTCCCCTTCACCTTAAATCTATGTCCTCTGGTCCTCGATTCACCAACTCTGGGCAAAAGACTCGGTGCATCTGCTCGATCTAGTCCTGTCATGATTTGAAACACTTTATAAGATTGGGGAGAAGAGGGGAACGGAGGCTGTTTCCCTGTGTTCATGTTTAGTGAAGGCCAGGTCTGGCTTCTGTTGCAATCCTCACCCTCTGATAGAGCCTACGCTCCTCCCAAAGGCAGGGAATCTGTGAACCATCGGTGCCTGGGCATGGCAGGAGACAGCTGGGGCCCTGGCTTCTACTAAGGCTGACACCAGCAGACGCTAGTGGCTCCAACATGGGCGCACAGACCTGCAGTGAGGAAGCTAAGCTGGCTGCTTTTAGATGATTGAATAACAGTCAGAGGCTGCAAACTTTAAAATCAGTTTGCTTCTCGGATTCATTTTAGTTTTAGTTTTAGAGCGAGGAAACAGGCCCTTTGGCCCACTGAGTCTGCGCCAACCAGTTGTTCCCATATACTAGCACTATCCTACACACAATGATCAGTTTACTGAGGCCAAATAACTTACATACCTGTCCTGCCCCTGATACAGCATTTGGAATGTGGGAGGAAACTGTAGAAACCCCACGCGGTCACAGGGAGAATGTGCAAACTCCACACCGACAGCACCGGTAGTCAGAATCGTACCTGGGTCTCTGGTGCTGTAATGCAGCAATTTTACCGCTGCTTCATTGCCTATTCTGTGCAAGTAATCAACATTTCTACAGCCTGAAGAAAGACCTTGTGCCAAAATGTTACCCATTCCTTCTCTCCAGAGATGCTGCCTGTCTCGCTGAGTTACTCCAGCACTTTGTGTCTATCTTCGGTTTAAACCAGCACCTGCAGTTCCTTCCTACACATTTCTACAGTCATGGTCTGTATGGATCAGCCAATCTCTGGAGGAAATCATTCTTTACCAAGCGACTAACATGTTCTCATGTCACAGTTATTTACAGGTACCTCTGATAAAAGGCTTTGGTTTTAGTTGAGAGGGAAAAGTTTGTGAATAGAATATGAATCACATGCAGGCAGAGGAAATTAGTTTAAGTTGGCGTCAGGTGTAGTATGTATAGGCTGATGGGCTTGTGCTGACTGCTCTGTGTTCTATGTTTACCCTGATGATACTGCGGGCAGTATTTCAGCAGCTTTCACTACATGTTTGTCTAACAGTGCTACGTCAGTGGAGAAATCTCTTGCCCCTAAAACATTCATGGCTGCCCTGTCTTTCCCAGTGCAGTGTACAGCTCCCTGCTGTATCGGGCAAGGCATGTTTGTACCTCTCATGTCCCTTCTCTTTGCGCACAAGCTGTTGCAGTGTTGTGGCATGTATACATTTATGGCCAGAAGTTGCTGCTGAGTAAAATGCTACATTTACAAATAGTTTCGGCCCAGCAGTGATCCGGTAACTGAACCGTCCTCTCATCAGCAAGGGAACGGTCCTGACCTCCCATCTACCTCACTGGAGACATTTGAACTCTCTTTAATCAGGCTTCAATTTTATATACTGTATTTTCGTGTATACTGAACTTCTTTGTGTTTTATGGTGTTTCCAGAGTCTATATAAGAACATCATTGTTCCATTTCAGGACATATGACAATAAAACACTCTTGACTCTTGCACTAAATGCTGTACACTTCATCCTGTATCTGTGTAATGTGGATGGTTTGGTTATATTCATGTGTGATCTTTGACTGGAGAGCACACAAACTGAAGCTTTTTGTTGTACCTCGGTGCGCATGACAATAATAAACTCAACTAAAACTTTAATCGGTACAATTTATGTTGTTTTTGAAGTACAATTTGTTCAAAGGCTTAAGAATCTAATATCAATGCTTCCTCTACAATAATGATGTTGGTGCTTCGATTTCTCCAGTGTGCTGCAACTATCTTTCGCTGTCAGTGAGAGTGGGCGAGCTTGCGTTTGTTAATAGTTTAGTTTACTCACGCTTCTTGGCCTCTTCTAACTTCTCCTTTGCCCGTTTCTCTGCCTGCAGTAGCTGATGGATTCCCTGGGAGTGGCTGGTCATGTTGTCCAGTGAGGCAGCGGACTGCCAGGCTAGCGCTCAGCTCCACATTTGTAGGGTCCCTGTGACTTTACCTTGTTGTGGCTACAAACAAAGGCAGCCAGGGCACTGCTTGTAGAGCAGAGACCAGCTCCAGTCACCGGCTGCTTTCAGCTAGTTACAGCCAGCCCAGCGGCTCACCAATGCTTGATGTGCCTTGACTGAATAAAACACAAACATTGGCTGTGCTCATGGACAAGTGGATTAAAAAACACACACAGTGCTGGAGTTACTCAGCAGTTCAGGCAGCATCTCTGAAAGAACTTGCCCATGATGGCCAGATTCACCGATGGCCAAAATGTTGTCTGCTTATTTCCCTCCACAAATGCTGCCTGACTCTCTGAGTTCCTACAGCACTTTGTTTTTTGCTCCACAATCTGCAGTGTCTTGCACCTTCTCCGGGTGGTGCTGTGGAGCAGAGAGGGATCTAGGAGTACAAGTGCATGGTTCCTTGAAGGTGGAGTCGCAGGTAGATGTGGTCAAAAAGGCTTTTGACACTTTGACATCTAGAATATTGTGTTCGGTTCTGGGCACCATGTTAGAGGAAAGATATTGACAATCTTGAAAGGGTTCAGAAAATATTTACAAGGATGTTGCCAGGACTAGAGGGTGTGAGCCATAGGGAGAGGTTGAGTAGGCTGGGACTATTCCATGGAGCATGGGAGGATGAGGGGTGATGTTACAGAGGTGTACAAAATCATGAGAGGAATAGATCGGGTAGATGCACAGAGCCTTTGGCCCAGACTAGGGCCATCAAGAACCAGAGAACATAGGTTCAAAGTTAAGGGAAAAAGATTTAATATAAATCCAGGAGATAACTTTTTCACACAAAGGGTGGGTGTATGGAACAAGCTGCCAGAGGAGGTAGTTGAGGCTGGGACTATCCCATTGTTGAAGTTAGACAGGTATATGGATAGGACAGGTTTGGAGGGATATGTACCAAGCGCAGGCAAGTGGGACTAGTGTAGCCGGGCTATTGTTGGCGGTGTGGGCGAGTTGGGCCGAAGGGCCTGCTTGACTCTATGACTCTAAATAAAAGTTTCATTTTATTAAATATTTTAAACGAGTAGATGTAAATGCACACTGACTGTAAATACCAAACATTTGGTGCCCCAGAGATAATTGAGCAGGAAGCCCTGGTCAATTTAAGCATTTTCAGTGAACCACAGTTTTAGTTTTAGTTTAGAGATAGAGCATGGATACAGGCCATTTGGCCCACTGAGTCCACACCGACCAATGATCCCCACAAATTAACACTATCCTACACACATTTGGGACAATGTATATTTATATCAAGCCAATTAATCTACAAACCTGTACGTTTTTGGAATGTGGCAGGAAACAGAAGTTCTCGGTGAAAACCCAAATGGTCACGGGAAGGAAGTCTAAACTCTGTAATGAGGATTGAACCCAGGTCTCTGGTGGCAGCAGCTCTACCGCTGCACAACTACGCCACCCTAAAGTTGTTCTTTGCGGAATCATTACTGATAGTCATGGGTCTGGTGATGTAATTGGGTAATGCCTAACCTTTGAGTGATGTGCAAGGGAGAACCTCAGTTTGGGACATAGACACAAAAAGCTGGAGTAACTCAGGCAGCAGCTCTGGAGAGAAGGAATGGGTGATGTTTCGGGTCGAGACCCTTCTTCAGACCATCACAACCACCACAAATCCAGTGACCTTTCACCATGAACCCTAACCCTTCATACTGCTGTAAATGTGGTGCTCTGCATAGCAATTTGGATGGTCCATGCTTGGCCTGTGATGGCCTTGGCCTGTGATGGCCTGGTGTGGACAGTGTAAATTACACTGCTCCATCTTCTATCTACCAGTCCACTACAATCTCCCTAAGATAGACACAAAATACTGGGGTAACTCAGCTGGTCAGGCAGCATCTCTGGAGAACATGGATAGGGGATGTTTTGGGTCAGGACCGTTGTTTAAACTGATTAAAGGGGATCATAAGGGCATGTTCATAAGGTATAGGAGTAGAATTAGGCCATTTGGTCCATCAAGTCTACTCTGCCATTCAATCACAGCTGATCTATCTCTCGCTCCTAATACAATTCTGCTGCCTTTTCCCCATAACCTCTGACACCTGGACTAAGCAATAATCTATCTATCTCTGCTTTAAAATATCAATTGACTTGGCCTCCACAACCTTCTGTGGCAAAGAATTCCCCAGATTCACCACCCTCTAAAGAAATTCCTTATCATCTCCTTCCTAAAAGAACGTCCTTTTATTCTGAGGCTATGGCATTCTCATGTCTCTAGAATAACTAGCCCCATCACACCCGAGGTGCTGTCAAAAATGTACAGAATTGGTTGTAACTGGCTAAAATAGGAATACAGGGGTTGGTGCCTGTGTACAAAGCAGACTGAGCCATCAATGTGAGAAAAACATTTTTCACACAGAGAGTGGTGAATCTCTGGAATTCTCTGCCACAGAAGGTAATTGAGGCCAGTTCATTGGCTATATTTAAGAGGATGTGGCCCTTGTGGCTAAAGGGATCAGGGGGTATGGAGAGAAGGCAGGTACAGGATACTGAGTTGGATGATCAGCCATGATCATATTGAATGGCGGTGCAGGCTCGAAGGGCAGAATGGCCTACTCCTGCACCTATTTTCTGTGTTTCTATGACCTCTAGTCCTAGACTCTCCCATTAGTGGAAACATCCTCTCCACATCCACTCTATCGAACCCTTTCATTATTCTGTATGATCAATGAGGTCTTCCCTTATTCTTCTAAACTCCAGTGAGTACAGGCCCAGTGCCGTGAAATGCTCATCATAGGTTAAGCTACTTATTCCTGGGATAATTCTTGTAAACCTCCTCTGGCCCCTCTCCAGAGCCAGCACATCCTTCCTCAGCACATCTCTCCAGAGCCAGCACATCCTAATATGGTGCCCAATATTACTCACAATATTCCAAATGTGGCCTTAGTAGTGCCTTAACATTACCATATAACCATATAACCATATAACAATTACAGCACGGAAACCGGCCATCTCGACCCTTCTAGTCCGTGCCGAACACGTATTCTCCCCTAGTCCCATATACCTGTGCTCAGACCATAACCCTCCATTCCTTTCTCGTCCATTACATCCCTGTTTTTGTATACGCCCTCTAGAATTAATGCTAGTTAGCTTTCTGTTTCGACTTGCAGATTAACTTTTTAGGAATCATGCACTAGCACTCTCTTTGCACCTGTGATTTCTGGACTCTCACTCCATTTAGAAAATAGTCTACACCTTTATTCCTACTATCAAAATGCCTGACTCCACACTTTGCTACACTATATTCCATCTGCCACTTTGCTGCCCATTCTCCCAACCTGCCCAACTCTTTCTGCAGAGTCCCTGATTTTTCTACACTACCTGCCCCTTCACCTATTTTCATATCATCTGCAAACCTGGCCACAAAGCCTTCAATCCCCTCGTCCAAATCAGGGGGACCTCATCAAGGAGGGAGGAACTGGAAGCAAGAAATGACTAGAACAAATGAGGGCTGACAACGGATGGCATCAGGGAGGGTGATTCATCGATAGGCTGATTGTTGGCTGGGGACAGTGTGATCGCAAGAGAGATACATGCATTGGCTATCTGACGTTTAATGGAGGAGGAACAAGGTGAGGGGGTATCACGGTGGCTCAGCAGCAGAGTTGCTGCCTTACAGCCCAAGAGACCCATGTTCCATCCTGATCAATTGATTGAACATTCTCCCTGTAACATGTGTGGGCTTTCTCCGGGTGCTCCGGTTTCCTCGTAACTCCCTGGTCAATTCATCCCTTCCCACCCAAACCACCCCCTCCCTGGATACTTTATCTTGCAACCGCAGGAAATACTACACTTGTCGCTTTACCTTCCCCCCTTGACTCCATCCAAGGACCCAAGCAGTCTTTCCAGGTGAGGCAGAGGTTCACCTGCACCTCCTCCAACCTCATCTACTGCATCCACAGTTCCAGGTGTCAACTTCTCTACATCGGTGAGACCAAGCGCAGGCTTGGCGATTGCTTCGCCCAGCACCTCCGCTCAGATTGCAATAACCAACCTGATCTCCTGGTGGCTCAGCACTTCAACTCCCCCTCCCATTCCGAATCCGACCTTTCTGACCTGGGCCGCCAATGTCAGAGTGAGGCCCAGCGCAAATTGGAGGAATAACACCTCATATTTCTCTTGGGTAGTTTACAACCAGGCGGTATGAACATTGATTTCTCCAATTTCAGATAGTCCTTGCTTTCTCCCTCATTCCCCTCCACTTCCCAGCTCACCCACAGCCTACTGTCTCTCAGCTTCTTCCTTTATTTTTCCCGTTCCCCCCCCGACATCAGTCTGAAGAAGGGTCTCGACCCGAAACGTCACCTATTCCTTCTCTCCACAGATGCTGCCTCACCCGCTCAGTTTCTCCAGCATTCATGTTTACACAGGAATAAGTAGGTTAACCTATGATGAGCATTTGTCGGCACTGGGCTTGTTCTCGCTGGAGTTCAGAAGAATGAGGGGGGACCTCATTGAAACATACAAAATAGTGAAAGGCATGGATAGAGTGGATGTGGAGAGGATGTTCCCGCTAGTGGGAGAGTCTCGGACTAGATGTCATAGCCTCTGAACTAAAGGCTGTTCTTTTAGGAAGGAAGTGAGGAGGAATTTATTTAGTCAGAGGGTGGTGAACCTGTGGAATTCTTTGCCACAGATGGCTGGAGAGACCAAGTCAGTGGATATTTTTAAGACAGAGATCGATAGAGTTTTGATTAGTACAGGTGTCAGAATTTATAGGGAGAAGACAGGAGAATGGGGTTAGGAAGGAGAGATAGATCAACCATGATTGAATGGTGGAGTAGACTTGATGGGCCGAATGGCCTAATTCGACTCCTATCATTTATGACCTTATGACGTTAAGATGAAGACCTTCAGCATTTGGTCTGACCCACCCAGTCGCCAGCTCAGCTGGTGGCAACATCAGTGCAAGAGGGTAGGATCTGTGTGGGGCCTGCACTAGGGGCACCCTGTGTGGGGTGGGGTAGAGGCCGGTGAGGTACGGCACAGACGGTTTCTCAAGAGTGTTTATTTGTTAAATGTACCGAAAATGGAGCAATTAAATCCTTATTTGAGGCAGCGCTAGTTACTGAACTGTTCCTCCGTGGGTCTGGGTACGAATTCTGTTCACTTTCTCCTGAACCTGTACAAGATGCCTTTTCCCACAATAGAAATGTCAAAGGCTAGAGGGCACAGCTTTAAGGTGAGAGTGGCAAAGATGAAAGGAGATGTGTAGGGCATGTTTTGGTTTTACACATTGGTAGTGGAGGCAGTTCAGTCCATTTCAGTTTAATTTATTGTCACGTGTACCGAGGTACAGTGAAAAGCTTTTGTTACGTGCTAACCAGTCAGCAGAAAGACAATACATGATTACAATCATGCCATTTACAGTGTATAGATACGTGATAATGGAATAACTTATAGTGCAAGGTAAAGCCAGCAAAGTCCGTTCAAGGATAGTCTGAGGGTCCCCTCTGACCCTTCTCACCCTGGCCACAAACTCTTTGAATCACTTCCCTCTGGAAGGTGACTCCGGACTGTCAAAGCTGCCACAGCCAGACATAAAAACAGCTTTTTTTCCACGAGGAGTAGCTCTACTCAATAACCATCAGGCTGGAATCTCCTTTTGCTCTGGTATTTTATCTAATTCATATGTTTAAACTGTAATGTTTTATTATTAATGTTTTAATGTTTTATGTTTTATTCTTAATTGTTCACTATATGTCGTGTTGTTATTGGCGAGTGGAGCACCAAGGCAAATTCCCTGTATGTGTACACACATGGCCAATAAACTTATTCATTATGGAGATATTCATTATGGGTCTCCAATGAGGTAGATAGTAGTTCAGCACTGCTATCTGGTTGTGGTAGGGTGATTCAGTTATCTGATAACAGCTGGGAAGAAACTGTCCCTGAATCTGAAGGTGTGCGTTTTCACACTTCTGTACTATTTGCCCGATGAGAGGGCAAAGGAGTGAGTGGCCAGGGTATGACTCGTCCTTGATTGTGCTGCTGGCCTTGCCGAGGCTGATAAAATCATGGTGTTGAAGAGGCTTATAGTTTGGAATGTGGATATGGATAAGTTCATGTCATAGGAGCAGAATGAGGACATTTGGCCCATCAAGTCTACTGCACCATTTAATTTTGGCTGATCTATCTTTCCCCCTCAACTCCATTCTCCTGCCTTCTCCCCGTAACCTTTGACAGCCTTACTAATCAATAACCCACCAATCACCGCTTTCGAAATACCCAATGACTTGGCCTCCACATCAGTCTGTGGCAATGATGTCCTCAGTTTCACCACCCTCTGGCTAAAGAAGTTTCACCTCTGCTACACAGTTATCTTGGCACAGACATTGTGGGCCAAAGGACATGTTCTGTTTTCTGTAGCAAGCTAATGCAAAATACAGGAGCCCTCTTTGCATGTTGAGCTTGGGGGGACAGGGTGGGGATTGGTGGTGGGAACATTGTTGATGGCCGGTGGTCGAATGGTGCAGGAATTGGAGCTACTGCCTCAGTCCCCAACCCTGGTCTCCATCATGTTGTGGGTGGCTCAAGGTTATTGAGGAGCAGATGTCCTCTCTGGAACCAGGAATCTGAAGAAGGATCCTAACCAGAACTATCGTCTATCCATGTTTTCCGGAGAAACTGCCTGATCCACTGAGTTACTCCAGCACTTTGTCTTTTTGTAAATCAGAGTCTGCAGTTCCTTGTTTCTGCATCCTATAAACTATTGGTTACAACTCAATTTCCTGGCACTGTCTCCATGAATCTAAACGTCCTGTTCACCCAGCTATCTCCCAGATGTGGTGCTGAATTTACTAATGACTGCTCCTACCCACTTTCCTTGTCAGAACACTTCAACATAATTAGATTGTTACGCCCATTGCAATATCGACACAAATACGTTGCCAAAACAACAGCAACATTTCCCATTGAAGTGCTTTTAATGTAACAAACATGTCCCAAGGCAGTCCGCAAGAGTATTATCAAATAAAATATTGATTGAAGTTAAGCTGTAAAGAACAACTATTAGGGCCAGAGCTTTGTTCAGAGGCAGGTTTTAAAAAAGAAGGCAAGAGATGCTGCAGATTTGGTTTAGTTTAGAGATATAGTGTTGAAACGGGCCCTTCGGCCCACCAAGTCCATGCCTACCAATGATCAGCGGTATACTAGCTCTATGTTATCCCACTTTCTCATCCACTCCCTCCCTTCACACTAATGCCCCTGTCTAACTTAGGAAACCTCAACGGAAACCTCTGGAGACTTTGCGCCCCACCCAAGGTTTCCGTGCGGTTCCTGGAGGTTGCAGGTGGTTGCCGGAGGTTGCAGATAGCGGAAGCAGGTAGGGAGACTGATAAAAACCTCCGGGAACCGCACAGAAACCTTGGGTGGGGCGCAAAGTCTCCAGAGGTTTCCTAAATGGGACTGGGGCATTAGGGTAATTTACAAAGTCTAATTAACCTACAAACCCGCACATCTTTGGAGCGTGGGAGGAAACCAGAGGAAAACCACATGGTCACAGGGAGAACATGCAAACTCCACGCAGACAGCAGCCAAGGTCAAGATCACACCTGGGCCACTGGCAATATGATGACACTACTGTTGCACCACTTTTGCTCTGGTGGAAGATGTTTTGTTCTGGTGCGTTTTGCTTTTACTCATTCACTTATAGGCAAGATTGTAAATACTAAAATCCCAGTAGCAGTCATATCACTAGCAGTGATGGTAGAACCCATATACACTGACAAGGCAGTCGCTTTCAGGTGGCACAATGGTGCAGTGGTGCTACCTTACTCTGCCAGAGGCCTGTGTTCAATCCTCACTACGGGTGCTGTCTGGATGGAGTTTGTACGTTCTCCCCATGACCTGTATGGATTTTCTCCGAGATCTTCAGTTTCCTCCCACACTCCACAGATGTGTAGGTTTGTAGGTTCGTTGGCATGGTATGAATGTGAAATTGTCCCGAGTGTGTGATGAATAGTGTTAGTGTGCGGGGATCGCTGGTCGTTCTAGACTCGGTGGGCCAAAGGGCCTGTTTCTGCACAGTATCTCTAAACTAGAGTAAACTAAACTGTCTGCATGGGTAGGAAGGAACAGCAGGTGCTGGAGTAACTCAGCGGGTCAGGCAGCATCTGTGGTGAACATGGATAGGTGACGTTTCACAGAGTGCTGGAGTAACTCAGTGGGTCAGGCAGCATCTGTGGAGAACATGGATAGGTGACGTTTCACAGAGTGCTGGAGTAACTCAGCGGGTCAGGCAGCATCTGTGGTGAACATGGATAGGTGACGTTTCACAGAGTGCTGGAGTAACTCAGCGGGTCAGGCAGCATCTGTGGTGAACATGGATAGGTGACGTTTCACAAAGTGCTGGAGTAACTCAGTGGGTCAGGCAGCATCTGTGGAGAACATGGATGTTTCCGGTTGGAGCCATTCTTCAGACTGTCGTCAATCTACTGCAGTTCCACGTAATCAATAAGCAGTTCCTCGCGTACCTGTATATTTGACAGTCTGAAGAAGGATTCCAACCTGGAACGTCACCTATCCATGTTCTCCAGAGATGTTGTTATTGCTCGAATAACTCAAACCCAGTTGTCTTTTGTGTCCAAGTGTGCCAATGACATCATTTGACCACTCTGATAAATGTAACACAGGTATCAGTGGTGGTGTAACGGCAACAGCTCGACTGCAGTCCATCAGTCTTTTTTTTAATTTTGTCTCGTTAAATGTATGGTCTGATTCTAGTTTTATAATTTTTTTAGCTGTGTATATGTGTGTGTGTGTGGGGGGGGGGGGGGGGGGGGGGGGGGGGGGGGGAACTGTTTAATCTCTTCCCTGTCGTGTGACCGGTGTCATTGGGCCTAACATCTAGGAGCCGTGGTGGCCTCCAACTGGAACCAACCTGAGGGCTCCAGTCGCGGAGCCTGCGGACCTGAAATTGCAGAGCTGGCCGACTTCGAACGGGAAGATCTGTGGTGGCGCGCGGCTGTGACACGACTTTGGAGCTTCGGAGGCTCCAGCCACAGGCCCGGTGGACAGGAACATTGGGAGCTCGCTGGTCCCTGGTGGGAGACCGCTTTTCAGAGCTCCCGCAATGGCAACTTCACCCTCCGCAATCGCAGGGTTTAAAGGACACAGAGCGGGGCCTAACATCGCCCCATGCGGCCTTAACAGCCGCAGGACTTACCATCGCCCACTGGGGGCTTTAACATCGGGAGCCCCAGTTCACCTCGACACTGCAGTTGGACTGCTGGACCGCGGGCGAAGAACAAGGAAAGAGATAAGAGTTTTGCCTTCCATCACAGTGAGGAGGTGTTTGAGATTCACTGTGATGGATGTTTGTGTAAATTGTGTTAAGTGTGGGTCTTGTTTTTTTTAAATAATTGTTAAGATTGTAGAAAATGCAATTTTGTTCTAACCTTGTCTGTTTGAATGACAATAAAAGGCATTCTATTCTATTCAATTCTATCATGTGGACAGTGTGAGGAGCTGCGCTTTGATGTGGATGGGAAGTTGAGTCTGTGACAAAGTTGTCTGTGCTTCACTGTTCCAGCTGCCCAGGCTGCCTGTCAGAGGGTTCCTATCCACTACAGCCGCCTCTGTTCAGAGAGACGCACAAAGCTTTGACCTTAACGCTGGGTGAGCAGAAACTAGTTACACCTTCCAGGACTTTCAGTATTCATCCTGATGTTGATTTGGTGATAGGGACTCAATATTGAAGCCAACAGTATAAACATTCAGGGGGGAAGAGGATGTTCTGAAAAACAGCTCCTCGCAGGTCCCATCCAATTCACACTCATTCCAGATGGTTCAGTTCTTTATGGACAAGATTCTCATTCAGACTAACAAATGGTTTCGACCCGAAACATCACCTACTTCTTTTTCCCAGGGATGCTGCCTGACCCACTGAGTTACTCCAGCACTCTGTGAAACGTCACCTATCCATGTTCTCCAAAGATGCTGCCTGACCCACTGAGTTACTCCAGCACTCTGTGAAAAATCACCTATCCATGTTCTCCAAAGATGCTGCCTGACCCACTGAGTTACTCCAGCACTCTGTGAAACGTCACCTATCCATGTTCTCCAGAGATGCTGCCTGACCCACTGAGTTACTCCACCACTCTGTGAAACGTCACCTATCCATGTTCTTCAAAGATGCTGCCTGACCCACTGAGTTATTCCAGCATTTTGCGTCCACTTTCTGAATGATTTCCTTTCACCTCTGCTTTCAGACTAAATTGTGTTTAAAGGGCAGTTAGAATCCTTTCTGGCAAGACAAACATGTCTGTTGGACAATAGTGGTCCAAGCTATGTGCCTTTCAGATAGTTATGTATCCAGTTGTATCTACAAATGAAAAAATTACATTTGTATGTTGAGAAGTGGAGATTGGAGTATTCTTTGAATACATGGGTGGTGCCAATAGACCAAGTACTTGAAATGTTACTTCTTCAAAAAAATGATTAGTAACTAAAGATCAGATAATGTAACATAGGAATTGGCAACATTCTTAGAACCATTGCACAAAACATAAGGTGCTGGAGGAATAAGTCATGGGAGCAGAACTAGGCCATTCAGCCCATCGTATACTCTGCTGTTCATTCATGGCTGATCTATTTTTCCCACTCCACCCCAATCTCCTGCTTTCTCCCCAAAACCTTTGACACCCTCACTGATCAGGAATTATACTCGGAATTGAGGGTGCACTCTGACAGGAGGATAGATTGGAGAGGCTGGGGTGGTTTTCTTTGGAGAAAAGACTGCTGAGGAGATATTTGATGGAAGTTTCTAAAATGATGAGGCGTGGATGGTGTGGATATTGTGAGGCTGTTCCTGTTGATGGATGGTTTGAGTATCAGAGACTGCAATACAAAAGGGGAGAGAATGAGGAGAGACAAGCTGTTTTGAAACGTGTGATTGGAATCTGGGATGGAGTATGTGCAGATGTGGTGAAAGCAGGTTCCACTGTGGCCTTCCATTGTGAATTGGATACACACATGGAGTAAAACATCCAGCCAAGTTGCAAAATGTCCCACATAGGAGATTAGTGGGCAAAATTAAGGCACATGGTATTGGGGGTAGAGTGCTGACATGAATAAAGAAGTGGATGGCAGACAGGGAACAAAGAGTAGGGATTAATGGGTCCCTTTCAGAATAGCAGGCAGTGACTAGTGGAGTACCGCAAGGCTCGGTGCTGGGACCGCAGCTATTTACAATATACATCAATGATTTGGATGAAGGGATTCAAAGTAACATTAGCAAATTTGCAGATGACACAAAGCTGGGTGGCAGTGTGAACTGTGAGGAGGATGTTATGAGAATGCAGGGTGACTTGGACAGGTTGGGGGAGTGGGCAGATGCATGGCAGATGCAGTTTAATGCAGATAAATGTGAGGTTATCCACTTTGGTAGCAAAAACAGGAAGGCAGATTACTATCTAAATGGCGTCAAGTTGGGAAAAGGGGAAGTACAATGGGGGTCCTTGTTCATCGGTCTATGAAAGTAAGCGTGTAGGTACAGCAGGCAGTGAAGAAAGCGAATGGCATGTTGTCCTTTATAACAAGAGGAATTGAATAATGGAGCAAAGAGGTCCTTCTGCAGTTGTACAGAACTCTAGTGAGACCACACCTGGAGTATTGTGTGCAGTTTTGGTCCCCTAATTTGAGGAAGGACATTCTTGCTGTTGAGGGAGTGCAGCGTAGGTTTACAAGGTTAATTCCCGGGATGGCGGGACTGTCATAGGCTGAGAAAATGGAGCAGCTGGGCTTGTACACTCTGGAGTTTAGAAGGATGAGACGGTATCTCATTGAAACATATAAGATTGTTAAGGGTTTGGACATGCTCGAGGCAGAAAACATATTCCTGATGTTGGGGGAGTCTAGAACCAGGGGCCACAGTTTAAGAATAATAGGCCTTTTTCACGGGGCGACGACGCAAGATGTAGCCAGATTGAAGTGGTCATTATCTAGCACGATATCACACGATATAACGGGGGGGTAGACAAAGAGTTCCCACGGTACTCGGCATTTCTGTTATTTGTGCGAGTGACTTGTCCGTCTCCCGAGCTTTCCCGTTAAATCTTGAATGAACATTGTAAACTGTCAAGTGTAATTAAATCATCACGTGGCACAAATGATGTCAGTTTTTTTTTTCACACACTATAAATATCCTCCCTTGGTTGAATTGGTATATACATACACAAAGCAGAGTTTTACTGTGTATGTGGGAGACACAGATGGGGTGAGCACAGTTACTGAGGCAGTCTTTCAGCCTGTGTGAGAGGGAGGGAGGGAGAGAGAGAGAGGCACACACAAGGTGGATGTGAAATCTCACATGCCTGTTTCAGTGACAGACACCCGCCGCCAGTAAATGAAGACACCCCCATCTGTCTCCCCCTCCTCTCCCTCGACTCCCCCACCTTTCCCTCCCAACTCCAGTCCCGTCCTGACCCCCTGGGAAACTGAAGGGAGCAACAATTAACTGCTGCCTTCCCGCTGAGTTAAAGAGTTCCCACGGTAGTAAGACGATGTTAGTTGCGTCCAAGTTTAAATTTCCAACGTGTGTTTCAGAGTAAATCAAAAACTGTCTGAATCAGCAAGTTAGACACAAAATGCTAGAGTAACTCAGCGGGCCAAGCAGCATCTCTGGAGAAAAGGAATATATTCCATTTTTGGTCAGGACCCTTCTTCGGGATGATTGTATGGGGGAACTGGAAGCAAGAAAAGACTGGGACAAATCAGGGCCAACAACAGATGACCTCAGCAGGGTGTTTTGAAGAGGGGTCCCGATCTGAAATGTCGCCTAACCCTTTCCTCCAGAGATGCTGCCTGACCCACTGAGTCACTCCAGCACTTTATGTCTATATTTGGTTCCCTGATAGGCCAATTGTTGGCTAGGGATAGTGTGATCCCAAGAGGGAACCAGCGTTGCAAACCTTGGACTGGTTAACCGACATTTACTGCATGGGGGAGGGGGTGGGCGGGGGGGGGGGCAGGAGGAGGTGGGCGGGGGAGAGAGAGAGAGAGTGTAAGTTACCTAAAATTAAATAATTCAATGTTCATAGTGAACACGGACACAAAATGTTGGTGTAACTCAGCAGGTAAGTCAGATCTGGGAAGAAAAACATAAAAAGCTGGAGTAAGTCAGCGTGTCAGGCAGCATCTCTGGAGAAAAAGTATAGGTGGCGATTCGAATCGGAACCCTTCTTCAGACATCCTAATCGGAATTGAGTCTGAAGATGTGTCTCGTCCCGAAACATCACCTATTTTTCTCCAGAGATGCTGCTTGACTCGCTGAGTTACTCCAGCTTTTTGTGTCTGTCTTTGTTTTAAACCAGCATGTGCAGTTCAATCCTTTACACGGGTCTCTGGAGAACATTGATTGGTAGCGTTCCGGACCCTGCTTCGGAAAGGCATCGATCGCTGGTCAGCGAGGACTCCGAGCTGTATCTCTCAAAGAAGTACATGTGAAAAATTTCTCACGGACCATAAAAATGTGGGACCTTTCAGTAAAGTCCCTTTTAAAGATTATAGTTATTTTCTTGAATCTCATTAACATAACTCATGAATAAGTTGATGTCCATATGCGGATGCAAATCTTTATTTTTTAAATTCAATCCCACAGAAGACAATTTGTACTCACCTTCTGTCCCCTCTGTCCAGCTTCCGGGTTCACCGTTCGCAGGAGTTCCCACGGTACACGCAAGAGTCAGCACGGATATCGCACTGGCCACTACATGCATATAATGTTGCAATGTTCAACCACAAGTGTACAAGTCACTCTTGGAGAAATTCAAGCTTGTTTGAATTTTCTCCTGAGTCACCAAGTTACACGAGTACCTGCCGTTAGCGCCACGGTGGTCCACGGTGGTCCACGAATGCCGTACGGTTATCGCAAGAGGTTCCCACGATGTTCAACTCTGGTTAACTCTTGCGTCAAGTCGCCCCGTGAGAAAGGGGTTTTAGGAGTAAGCCATTTAGAACGGATATGAGGAAACACTTTTTCTCACAGAGAGTGATGAGTCTGTGGAATTCTCTGCCTCGGAGGGTGGTGAAGGCAGGTTCTCTGGATACTTTCAAGAGAGAGCTAGATAGGGCTCTTAAAAATAGCGAAGTCAGGGTACATGGGGAGAAGGCCGGAACTGATTGGGGATGATCAGCCATGATCATGTTGAATGGCGGTGCTGGCTCGAAGGGCCGAATGGCCTACTCCTGCACCTATTGTCTATTGTCTCAACTGGTGTGTTGCATCAGCTGAGAGCTGGTGTGAGCTCAATAGGCCTCCCACTGTGTTGAAACTCGTATATCATTCTAGCAAGTATATGCAGAAAGGAACTGAAGATGCTGATTTATACCAAAGATAGACACAAAGTGTTGGAGTAACTCAGCAGGCCATGCAGCAGCTATGGAGAAAAAGGATGGGTGATGCTTCAGGTCAGAACCCCTCTTCAGACCTGATGGTTTTTTTCCCAGAGATACTGCCTGACCCACTGAGTTACTCCAGCACTCTGTGAAAAATCACCTATCCATGTTCTCCAGAGATGCTGCCTGACCCGCTGAGTTACTGCAACACTTTATCTTAAGAAGGCCTGGACCTTCTTACACTATATCTAACAATGGTGCTCTGCCTCACAGCTCCGGAGACAAGCTTTTAATCCTGACCGTGGTTGCTAAATGTGTGGTGTTTGCATGTTCTCCCCGTGACTGCAAGTTCTCCTTGGCTGCTGTCTTTCTTCCAAAGATGTCGGATCGTTAGTTGTTGATGGGGTAGAGGTGTATAAAACCATGATGGGGATAGATAGGCTGAATGCCTATCTTTATTCATTTGTTATATGAAAAGTTGTAAAAGTGAAAAATCCGTCAGTAAAATAAATAAGTAGTTTGGGTGATTGTGCAGGCTTTAAACAAGAAACATTGAGAAATATATTTTGGCAAATAATGAAATGTCCTGATTTTGTCCAATTAACAGCTGACCTTAATCCCATTCCTTAGCTTGCATCTGAGTAAAATTTATTTCAAAATGCATTGATAGTTTACGATTATTTAAATGGTAAATGTAGCTTCAGAAGCGTTTTCATTTTGCATGTTAAAACCCACCTGAGAACCATGGGCGATTTTGCAATTTTACTGACGGATTTTTCACTTTTATAACTTTTCATATAACAAATGAATAAAGATAAAACGTCAATAATGCCTTACTTTTGATGAAATGCAGCGACCAAACGTGATAATTCCCGATATTTTCGATCTTTATATCTCCACGGCGAATGTCCGCTGACCACTTCCGCTGTTTTTGCACCATCAGCTCCCTCTTGAATTTACCTTTGTTTTTTATCTATCTTCTGGACTGTAAAGTTAGGTAGCTGTGCCTCTCGGTCACCCCGACTGGCACAGTAATTTACAGCTCAAAAACTGGCCGTTTTCGCGGTTTTTAACGGGTGTGAAAGTGTGTGTTTTCAGCATCACTAACATGTACCGGAAGTGACGCTTGTACCCCAGTTAAATTTTGCGGTCACGTGGGTGAGGATCTACGCTCCAGTGACCTTTCGTGAAATCACCCTATATGGAATGAGCTGTTAGAGGAAGCAGAGGAACTAGAGAGTGGTCCTGACCCTGAGTTAATCAGACTTTACTGGACATTTTCTCAGATTAAACATTATGTTCTTTATCTTATACTAGACCAAGTGCAGACCCGTTGGGTCTGTTCCCCCAACGTGCGGTTGTGGGTGGGGGGAGGCGGCATGCAGCGTCACACACTAACTATCCCCCGCCCCCCCCCCCCCTGCACTCACGCTAATTACCCCCCTTGATATTAATATTATTAATTTGTTCCTTTTACCCCATAACCACCCTACCTACTGACGCATAGCCCCCAACTTGCAGTCACATCTAGAGAGGGGGGGGGTTCGAGAGTGAGGGCAGAGAGAGAAGGGGCAGAGAGAGAGACAGAGACACAGAGAGGGGCAAGAGGGTTAGGGGGGGTGGAGAGGAGGGTAAGAGGGAGGGTGGGTGAGGGGGAGAGGAGGTGGGGAGGAGAGAGGGTGAGAGGGGAGGGGGAGAGAGGGGGGGGGGTGCTGAAAGGGGGGTGAGGGGGAGGGAGAAGTGGGGAGCAGGGAGGGGGAGGGTGGAGGTAAGAAGGTAGGGGGTGTGGAGGGGAGCGGGGTTTAGGGGAGGAGGAAGGGAGGGGGATGGAGGGGAGGGAGGGGAGAGGGGGAGAGAGAGGGGAGAGAGAGGGGGGGGAGGGAGAAGGGTGGAAGAGAGAGGGATGTACTGAGAGGGGGGTGAGATGAGGGGAGGTGGGGGAGGGGAGAGGGAGGGGGTGGCGGGAAGGGGGGTAGGGGTGTGTGGAGAGGGAGGGGGGGGCTTAGGGGAGGGACGGTGGGGGAGGGGATGGATGGAAGGAAAAAGAGGGGAGAGAGAGTGAGGGGGGAGGGGGAGAGAGAGAGGGGGGGAGGAGGAGGAGGGAGGGGAGGGGAGAGAGAGAGGAGAGGGGGAGAGGAGGGGGGGAGGAGAGGGAGGGGAGAGAGGGGGGAGATGAGGAGTGAGAGGAGAGGGGGGAGAGGAGAGGGAGGGGGGCAGAGGAGGGGGGAGAGGAGAGGAGGGGGGGGGGAGAGGAGGAGGGGAGGAGGAGAGGAGGGGAGGGGGAGAGGAGGGGGAGGGGGAGAGGAGGGGGGAGAGAGGGAGAGGGGAGAGAGGGAGAGAGGGGGGAGAGAGATGAGGGAAAGGGAGGAGGGAGAGAGAGAAAGAGAGAGTGGAGAGAAAGGGAGAGAGAGAGGAGAGAGGGGGAGGGGGAAGAGAGAGAGAGAGAGAGTGAGGGGGAGGGATGGAAAGAGAGGAGAGAGAGGGAGAGTGAGAGAGAGAGAGAGAGGAGAGAGTACAAAGAGAGAAAAGAAGTTCAAAGAGAGAGGGCGATAGAGACCGAAAGAGAGAGAGAGAGAGAGAGAGAGAGACAGAGAGGCTGTGTCTTTCTCAGCTCCAGTGGCTGAGAAGTTTTAAGCAGCCTTTGAAGGATTCTGTTGATGGGAAAGGAACAGAGGCAGAGGGGCTTCATAGTCTAACTTATTGTTGGACTGTTGAAACTTTCCACTGCGTCAAAAATTCCTCGATTTACTTTGAAAATTCCTGGAGAAGTCTCTACATTGTCGAGGGAGCAGGGAGCGGCTGCCATTGGCGGACTGCCAAGAGTGCCTGGACATCGAGGGTTTGAAGTGTTTCGGTGCCTTTGTCGTGTTTTTGGCACTGTTTCTCTGCCCTAAAGTCATTTTGCACAGTGCGGCTGCCTGGCTTAATGTGAAGAAGGTGCTTTTGCGTTCGGCAAGAAAGGGCGAGCTGTTTCTGATGTGGACGAGTTTGGGAATTTTCTTTCTTCAGCTGGAGGACTTTGGTTTTTGAGGATTGCTTTGGACTGTGACTGTCCCTGGGAATTGAGTTGCTGAGCTGCTGGAGTGCCGGGAGCTGGTTTGTGCCTCTGTCCGGATGGCGATGGCGGGGGCGCGGCAGAAGACGAGGAACTACGCAGTAGTGACATCAGCAGCGGAAGCGAGGACATCTGAACATGAGCCTCATGTTGACTTGGACTGGGACAGTTTTGGTATCTTGGTTCAAACTGGGCCCCAGATGTCCAGGGGAACAATTACGAAGGCTATGAATACCTTCTTGGTAGGGGGGCTATTGTCTCTTCCGAGCTCGAGAGGGGAAAGGTTGAGATGATATTGAAGAACCGGGAGGATGTGGCCATAGCGGTGAAGAGGGGGATTTCAGTGGGGGGGGGGGGGGTCCATATACAGGTGGACCCATGGGTGTCCAGGGTGAGACCGGTTCTCCTGCGGAGTTGCCCCACATGTATTCCGGATGCGACACTCTTTCCACACCTGTCTCAGATTGGGTAGGTGCGGTCTAAGTGCTTTAGGCTCATGCACCCTGGGGGGGACCCAGAGGAAAAAGGGATTCTCAGTTTCAAATGGAGGGTGTTTGTGAAGGTGGGGGAGGGGGAAGGTGATGAGGGGAGTTTCGAGGTGGAGTGTAGGGGTCTCCCTAGAACCGTGCGTTGGAGTTGGGGAAAGGCACGGTGTCATGCATGCGGTGGTTATGGACATCTCCGAAGGGAATGTCCTAATCAAGGGGTCGCTGTTAGAACTTCTCGCGCAGCGGCCCAGGAATGCACTGCTGGCCCATCAGGGGTTGCTCGTCATGTCTCGGAGGGGCGGGGTGGAATCGCTGACCTGGCGGGGGCTGTGGCTCTGCCTCGGTGATCCGGGGCAGCGGGGATAGCCCTTCTGGGTCTGCAGTTTCAACCTTGGGGACCCAGGGCAGCAAGGGCCCCCGCCCCCTACAGCGTGGGTGGTAAAGAGGCGGGGGGTAGTGTGGAGGAGGAAGGCCCTCTCCTTATGGAGGTTACCACACCGCCGCATGCTAGTGGGATAAAAAGGAGGATTGGGCCTGGTGAGGAAGAGCAGGGACGTGAGTCCAAAGTTAGGGGGGTGGATTTTTCCAGACCTTCCACCACCGATGTGGTTGGAGGTCAGGAAATGACGTTGTCTGGGTTGGAGGTTGAGCCTCCACCTCAGGGATCTCTCGAGGGTACCACAGGGTCAGGTGATGGGGTAGACCCCTCTGGAGTTGTGTCCTCTGGGCGGGGGGATGTCGTTTTGTCTCAGGGGCCCACCGGGGGAGTTATCTCATCGTGTGTTGATCTTAGCTCCCCTGGGGGTGTGTCCTCTGGGTCAGAGGAGGTCCCCTCGTTTCAGAAGCCTACTGAGGATGTTAGCACGCAGGAGGGTGGGGTAAGCTCCCCTGGTAGTGCGGACCCTGAGACGGGGGATGAGCAGAGTCATCCCAAGGGAGGGGGGTCGGGGGAAATGGTGTACCAATCAGTGCTCAATATTAGAGCCAATGGAGGTGCTGAGGTGTGTATTGTATTGCCGGCTGATTTAGCAGGGGAGAGAAAAAAATCTAGTGGAGAGCCTCTGGGTGTTGCCAGTGGAGGGGGTGCTTTCGGTGCAGTGGAGGTCGGAGTTATTTCAGGCAGCGACCTTCTTTCAGATTCTGGGGGTGCCAGTTTACCACAGACCCTGGGGGTGCCTCATGTTTTCTCTTCCCCAGGCCCAGATGTAGAGGGTGAGGACAGCGCAGAAGCCCAGCCAGTCAGTGGGCTGCATGATGCGGATAGGGGCTTCGGGACCCTTCCCCGGCATTGATCCTGGGGGTGGTGTCATGTCGGAGGAGGGGGAGAGTGGTGGGGCTGTTTTGTGTGGAGCGGTTGGCGAAATTCCAGAGAGCTCTGGTCTTTCGACTTCTGAAAAGGACCTTGGTGATGCTGAGCGTGTTGTGTCAGGTGCGAGTAACTTGGACGATAGCCCAGGAACCAAGGACGAGTCTCATGCAATTGTTATCTGTGAGGTGAGGGAGTTTCTAAAAACAAGCCGCACTAACAGAACAAGGTTAGAGGCGGCTAAGAGACGGTGGGCTGATCTATCGGGCTTAGTTAAAACTCTCGAGGCTATCCTTGCGACCAAGGATAGTGATCTTCCTGGCTCTGAGCAGTGCCAGCTTAGGGACTTTTTGGAGTTCCTAAAAAGAGAGGGGGCTACAGAGCCCAGGAGGAGAAGTATGAGGATTTCAATTTAATGTACCAGTGAATTCACATTAGCTACCCTAAACTTAAACGGGAGCGAGTTTTCGCAGGTTCCAGCTTTTATCGGTCCTTAGGGAGGGGAAATTTGCAGTGTGTTTTCTGCAGGAGACGCATACTGTTGTCAAGGATTAACCCACTTGGAGGTTGGAGTGGGAAGGTGAGGTCTATATGAGTCATCTTAGCTCAAATTCGAGTGGGGTGGCCATTCTGTTGGCTCAGAATTTCCTGCCCAATATTATAAAAGTGCAAGAAGTTGTGCCAGGACGTTTGCTCCATCTGGCCGTGAGCCTGGATGGCATGCCGTTGCATTTCATTAACGTGTATGCCCCCAGCTCTGGCACGATGCATGCCGGCCTAATTCAGGAGGTGAATGCTCTGTTGAGCACTATTGATCGGGGAGAGTGTGTCTTCCTTGGGGGGGGACTTTAACTGCACACTTGAGGTGCGAGATCGTTCTGGTACTCAGTGTGCCCCTGCTGTAGCAAAGAAGCTGAGAGGGTTGATTGATTCTTTTGAGTTGGTTGATGCGTGGCGGGACCTCAACCCAGACTCCACTGCTTTTTCGCGGAGGTCTGAGGGCGGTGGTTCCCGCATTGATCGAATATATATCTCCCGAGGTTTTGTCTCCCGTGTCTCAGCGGCCTCAATGCAGCTGTTGCCATGCTCGGACCACTGTCTGGTGCGTGTGGATTTTAATCCAGCGCGTGTTCGGGCCGTGTCTGCGTACTGGCACTTTAATAACCGGCTGTTGGAGGATCGGTGTTTCCGGGAGTCATTCAGTCGGTTTTGGGTGCGGTGGAGAGAGAGGCAGAGATGCTTCTCTTCCTTAAGGCAGTGGTGGGATGTGGGGAAAGCTCACATCCGTCTTTTTTGTAAGGAATACACGTGGGGGTCGACCGGGCGGCGGGACTCAGTGGTCGAGAAGCTTGAGAGGGAGCTGATGGACGCAGAGTCTCGCCTGGGTCAGGTTGGAGGTGACTCTTGCGAATGGGGTGTGTTTCATGAGAAGAAGGAAGCCTTGAGGAACCTGCAACTTGAGCGGTCCCGAGGCGCTTACGGGAGGGCGCTGGTCCAGATGCTGCACGATCTGGATCGAGCTTCGCCCTTCTTTTTCTCTCTGGAGAAAGGGCGGGGAGCCCGCAAGCAGCTCGTGGAGCTGCTCGCAGATGATGGCTCCTCTGTCACGGATCCAGAGAGGATTAGTGCCTTGGTCAGGTCCTTTTATGGTTCCCTGTTCTCCGCAGGTGGAGTCAGCGGGGAAGCTCAGCAGGACCTGTGGGAGAGTCTACCGGTTATAGATAGGGAGGTGACCGATCTTCTTGATGGCCCTTTATCTTTGGAGGAGTTGACTCTGCACTGCATCAGCTCGGGAGGGGTAAGTTCCCCGGGCTGGATGGGCTGACGGTAGAGTTTGTAAGAGCCTTCTGGGGTATCCTGGGGGGTGATTACATGTTGGTTCTGGGGGAGAGCCTGGCGACAGGGGAGATGCCCCTTTCGTGGCGTCGAGCAGTGGTTGTCCTGCTGCCCAAGAAGGGGCAACTCCGCCTGCTGAAAAACTGGCGCCCGGTCTCTCTCCTATGCACAGAGTATAAAGTATTTGCACGGGCGATGGCAAATCGCCTGGGCTCTGTGCTGTCTCAGTTGATTCACCATGACCAGTCTTACACAGTCCCTGGTCGGTCCATTCAGGATAACATCCACCTGGTTAGGGACCTGATTCATCTAGCACAGGGAACTGGTCAGTCAGCTGCGTTTCTGTCTCTTGATCAGGAGAAGGTTTTGATAGGGTAGAGCATTAATACCTGTTCGGAACGTTGCAAGCGTTTGGATTTGGACCGCATTTTGTGGCCCGGGTCCGCTCTCTTGTATGCTGCAGCGGAGTGCCTTGTGAAGGTTAATGGTGCATTGTTGGCCCCCTTTCATTTTGGGAGGGGGGTCCATCAGGGGTGCCCCATGTTGGGTCAGTTGTACTCGGTCTGTGTGGAGCCGTTCCTGTGTCTTCTTCAGAGGAGTTTGACAGGCCTGGCCCTACCTGGCCCGGGGGTGGAGGTGGTTCTTTCGGCCTATGCCGATGATGTACTCCTTATGTTCATCGATCCTGGTGACCTGCGGAGGATGCGTGATTGCCAGAAGATTTTCTCGGATGCATCTTCTGCCAGGATTAATTGGAGCAAGTGCTCTGGCCTTTTAGTGGGTCAGTGGCAGGTGGACTCCCTGCCAGAGGAGATGGCAATGTTTGCGTGGAGCACCACGCGCCTCCTCTATCTGGGAGTGTACCTGAGTCCCACTGAGGATGCTTGGCCGGTAAATTGGCAGGAGTTGGAGACGAAAGTGGTTGCCCGGCTGGGGGTTCTTTCTTTTCAGGGGGTCATAAACCAGCTGGTGGCCTCCATGTTATGGTACCAGCCGGCTACTCTTGTCCCGCCTTCCATTTTTGTAACTGCTTTACAGAAGAAGCTGGTGGACTTCTTTTGGGGAAATAGGAAGCACTGGGTTTCCGCAGCGTTCCTGAGTCTCCCGTTAGAGGAGGGCGGTCAGTCCTTGGTATGCGTGCGTACCCAGGTGGCGGCTCTCCATCACAGGACTCTGAGGAGGTATATGTATATAGAGAACCCCCCCAGATGGCACGTTTTGGCCACGTATTTTTTCTGACGAGGTCGTTGTCTAAGGGGGGTCTCGCGGCTCCCGGTGGGCCCATCAGTCGACCCACCCTAAGGGGCTTGCCTGTTTTCTACCGGGGTGTGTTAAGAGTAAGGAATCTGGTTGTTTTCAGCCAGCGTGTCACTCCACGAGGGGAGGGGGATGTTGCGGCTGCAGGAGTGGCCGGTCCTCAACAAATCATGGCGGGTGTCGAGGTGAGGGCGTGCGCCTAGAGTGGTTTTAAATGAGCCCTTACCCGCTCTGTCAGATCTGCTCATTGGGCCTCGGTTCTGGGATATATCTCGGGCACCGGCTCCACACAACCTGAGCCGCCTTTCGGAGATGATTAGCGTGCCGTTTCGTTACGCAAAGAGACGCTCACTCTACAGAATGTTCCTGCACATTCTGCACCTCCTTGCCTTCGTCTCCCATCCCGACACACCATGGCGGACGGTGTTACCACCTGAAGGCGGGGAAGGTCCCCAGTGGGGGTCCCTCTACAAGGGAGTTGTCCCCCTATACGTGGGGGACCTGGGGTGGAGAGTGCTGCACAGAGCGGTGGCATGTAACAAACTTTTGATTCGGTTCACGGACTGGTCCGCTGCCTGTATTTTCTGTGGCGAGGAAGAGATCGTGTTCCACATTTATATGGAGTGTGAGAGGCTACTGCCCCTGCACCAATATCTGAAGGGGTTGTTCCTAAAGTTCTGGTTACATTTTAGTCCTACGATTCTTGTGTTTGGACACAAGGCAGGGTGTGGGGAGAGCCAAGTGGGAGGGTGGGACCTACCTGTCGGTCTACTCCTGGGCCTGGCCAAGATGGCCATATGCGGGTCCAGGCAGCAGGCGATGGATGGTAAGGCAAGAGTCGGCTGCCTGCCCCTCTTTCGGGCCTACGTCCGTGCACGTGTGTCCCTGGAGAGGGAACATGTGGTGTCCACGGGGACTTTGGAGGTATTCCGTGGGCGCTGGTCACCGCGTGGGGTTGAGAGTATTGTGAACAATGATTTAATGTTGTAGTATAATGACACTTGATATAATGTAATTTGTTTTTGTGTATGGCTTGATCTGTTGTATCATTTGATGTGTTGAATAAAGTCTTGGAATTGGAAAAAAAAAGAGAGAGAGAGAGAGAGAGAGAGAGAGAGAGAGAGAGAGAGAGAGAGAGAGCCTTTTTAATTCAACCCAAACAACCATTTGCAGGCAGTGCTTTTTTACTTCAAACTAACTATATTTTCATTTTCAAACCAAATTAAGGTTACTCACAGTGCTGTAGACATTTGTTCAGTATCATTCAGAGCTCAGAGTGAAAGAGACTAAGTGACAGAGCTCCAGTTTGCAGAGTAATTAAGGCACACCACTTCCTGGTTTTATAGTCCCTTCCCCTGCCTCAAGCGGGGGCGACAGAGAGAATGGGGAATTTAGTAAAAACATTAATATCTCTGTCATATTTCATCGACGGGAAAAATCCTCGGCACATATATGGCGGAGTGGGGCTCTGAGCGAGGTGGCCAAAAATGACGGCCGTAGGTGGCAGTGTTCTCTCGGAAATCGCAGCACAGATCGCCAAAATCGGTCAAGAACAGAGTTTTAGTAATATAGATATAGACTGTGGAGGACTTGATTGTAATCATGTGTAGTCTTTTTGCTGACTGCATAGAGCACACAAAGCTTATCACTGTACCTTGGTACAAGTTACAATAATAAACGATACAGCACAGAAACAGGCCCTTCGGCCCTTCTCAACCAAGATGCCACATCTACATTCATATGAGCAAGCAAGAATGTCATTGTCTTATCTACGACACATGACAATAAACTCTCTTGACTTGACTTGACTTGACTTATCCCTCTAAACCTTTCCTATCCATGTACCTATTCAAACGTCTTTTAAAATGTTGTTATATTACCCTGTTGAGACAGGTACTATACATGATTACAATCAAGCCTCCCACAGTCTACATGTACAAGATAAAGGATATAATGTTTAGTCCAAGGTAAAGTCCGATTAAAGATAGTCCAATGGTCTCCAATAAGGTAGATAGGATGTCAGGCCCGCTCTCTAGCTGGTTAGAGGATGGTACAGTTGCCTGATAACAGCTGGGAAGAAACTGTCCCTGAATCTGGAGGCATCTGGCTGTATGACTGTGACAAAATAAAATGTTATAGCAGCCCCAAAATATAAAGTCCAAATTAAGAAGCTGGTGGGAGATAATGAGATTGCTGTGGGTGTGACTGTCCCCATTGCTCTTTGAAATGGCTGTTACTGGAGAAAAGTATTCTTCACAATCTTTCACTTCTATTAGAATCAAACTGGCCCCATAGCAGAAGCGTCCACGTCGTGGGGCTGGAAACTGGAAGTATCCTGAGCTAATTCTGCTTCCATCATCATCTACTGCAACAAGTGATGGCTCCCACTGATTGTCGCCGGAGGCTTGCTTCCTTTTTGGATGATGACAGTGAGGTCAACATTTGTAACAAGATGGACACGAAAAGAAGAAGATTAGAATCAAACAGAAACAATAAATGTCGGGGGTTTTCTTTTGTGGGGTTACTTGAAGTTCTGGCTTTTTAGTAATTGTGAAACAAGTTTCTCCTTGTTGATCGGTGTTTGCTTGTGGTAATTCTCTGAGATGTTGCAAGATCCCTTTTCTGGAGTAGTGTAAAGGAAGGAAGCAGTGGTGAAGGAAGTAAGGTTTTAGAGTTTTAAAACTAAACTAGATGTAGAGTGAAAGACAATTGTTTCACGTCATCAACCAATGTTCATGAAACCCCAGAGTCATTGAGTCAAACAGCACAGAAACAGGCCCTTTGGCCCAAATCATCGATACTGAACAAGATGCCTCATCCAAGCTAGTCCCATTTAGCCCATATCCCTATAAACCTTTCATATCCACCATGTACCTCTGTAATTTAAATGTTGAAACCAAGAGCTGCAGATACACAAAAGGACACAAGTGCTGGAGTAACTCAGTGGGTCACGCGGGCAGAACATGGATAGGTGATGTTTCAGATTTAAAGAAGGGCCTCAACCTCAAACGTCAGCTCGCCATGTTCTCCAGAGATGCTGCCTGACTCGTTGACTTACCCCAGCACTTTGTGTCCTTTTATAATTTAAATGTTGTTATTATACCTGCCTCAACGATCTCCTGGGCAGCTCGTTCCATATACCCACTATCCTCTGTGTGAGAAAGTTGCTCCTCTGGGTCCGAACAAAACATTCTCTCTCAACTTAAACCTTAGTTTAGTTTAGTTTAGAGATACAGCGTGGCAACAGGCCCTTCGGCCCAACGAGTCCGTGCCAACCAGCGATCCCCACACATTAACACTATCCAACACCCACCAGGGACAATTTTTACATTTACCAAGCCAATTAACCTACAAACCTGCACGTCTTTGGAGTGTGGGAGGAAACAGAAGATCTCGAAGAAAAACCACGCATGTCACAGGGAGAACGTACAAACTCCGTACAGACAGCACTCGTAGTCGGGATCGAACCCTGGTCTCTGGCATTGCATTCTCTGTAAGGCAGCAACACGATCGCTGTGCCACCGTGACCACCTATGTCCGCTACTTCTTGATTTTTCTACCCTGGATCAAAGGCTCTGTGCATCTATTCCCCACATGATTTTATACACATCTCTACGATCACCCCTCATCCTCCTGTGGTCCAAGGAATAAAGTCCTTCCTGCCCAACCTCTCCTTATAGCTCAGACCCTCAAGTCCTGGCACCATCCTCATAAATCTTCTCTGCATCCTTTGAGCAGGGACAAAAAGGAGCTCTGGGCCAGTTTTACCGACATTGCTTCATTGGCAGGAGGCAGGTTTACAATGCAGACAATGTGGATTACTTTGAAGGATTATATTTAAGTGCAATAATCTCGCATCATACTTAGCTGCAGTATTACAGGAAGCAGTGTTAAACCACCATTGCAAACTTTGTTTTCAGTTTCTAAATGCCTGCCATCTTTTCATTGACCTGAACCTCATTTTGTCTGCTTTCCAGCACAGATGGGTCATGGGGCAGGCATACAACAAATAGTTACGTACTTAAACCGCATTATATTCATCAGCAAAACACAAAGTCGTGGAGGAACTGAGAGGATTGGGCAGCATCTGTTGAGGGAATGGACAGGTGAAGTTTTGATTCAGACTGAAAAAGGGAACAGACTCACGACAAGTTATAGAAGAAGTCTCAACCTGGAATGTCACCCATTTCTTTTCTCCAGAGATGCCACCTGTCCCGCTGAGTTTCTCCAGCCTTTTGTGCATATCTTCAGAGTGAACCAGCATCAGCTGTTCCTTCCTACATGAACTATTGGTGGGCCTTTCTGGTGTTGTACATACTACATGAATTTGATGCAGCAACAATGTCTAGCATTTGATGCAGCACAAGAATAAACGCATCGAAACCCGCTCAGATGCAAAAAAAATCTTTGACAAATATTTGGTATTTCCCACCGCCTCTGGGTAGGGTAGTGAAGAACCAGAGGACTCATCTACATTGGTTCTACCTGCCTGTGTTTCGTCCTTATCCCTCTAAATCTTTCTTAACCATGTACCTGTCCAAATGTCTTTTTAAAGATTGTTATTGAGACATGGCATCATATAACATGGAAACAGGCCCTTTGGCCCAAAGTGCCTAGGCCTAGGACTAAGGACTATTTGAATCCCATGAGCTCTCTTCACCGTTCTTCTGACAGCTCATTGCGAGTGTCTATCAAATACCAAATACACTTGCCCTCTTTTACAATGCTAGAAATCTATGCATGACAATTGTTCAAAAGCCAGGCCTGCTATACCACGATTTTCCAAGTGGTGGCAGCACAGTGGTACATCGAGTTGTGTTGCTGCCTCACAGCTCCTGAGTCTCAGCCTATCCATGGGAAGTTGGCATGTTCCTCCGGTGGCAGCCGGATATCCTTTAGGATAGCTAATTGAGGCAGATACTACAACACCATTTGGAAGACGCTTGGACAAATACTTGGACAGAAAAGGTTTAGTGGGATATGGACCTAATGCAGACAAATGGGACTTTCTTATCTGGGGCATCTTGGACAGCATGGATGAGTTGGGCTGAAGGACCTGTTTCATGCCATGCGTGGCTGTGAGAAAAAACTAACAAACAATAAATACAGTGGTCTCGATTGTGTGCATCTAGTGTTTCTTAACAAGTGGCTGTAATGGTGGTGAATGCAATAAAAAGGAACTGCAGATGCTGGTTTATACCAAAGATAGACATAAAACAGCGGGTCAGTGTTGAATGTTTCCATCACTCCTGTGGGTGCTCTGATTTGCTCCCACATTCTTAAAAATGTGTGAGTTGGTAGATACCTGGGCGAGACTGGCCTGTGGTGTGTAAGTACCTGGTTAACTCTGGATTAAATTGATGAAAATATGGGGATAAAAAATGTGATTGGTGTAAATGGTTGCTTGGTGATCAGTGTGGACTCAATGGGTTGTAGGGCCTGTTTCCTTGCTGAGGGACAATAACTGTGGCAAAACCATCGCTTGCAATGTCCCTAATATTAGATTCCAGCAGATCGTCTTCTGCTGATGTCAGTCAGTTTGCTCTCTCCCCCCTTTTGAAACCATTCTACAATCTTGGGGATTCCGAAAGATGAAAACTAGTGCATCCACTACATTAGACACAGAGTGCTGGAGTAACTCAATGGGTCAGGCAGCATCTCTGGAGAACATGGATAGGTGACGTTTCACAGAGTGCTGGAGTAACTCAGCGGGTCAGGCAGCATCTCTGGAGAACATGGATAGGTGATGTTTCACAGAGTGCTGGAGTAACTCAGCGGGTCAGGCAGCAGCTATGGAGAACATGGATAGGTGACGTTTCGGCTCTGGACCCTTCTTCAGACTGATTTTGGTGGGAGAGGCGGGGGAGAAAGCTGGAAAAGAGGTGCTACCGTTGATTCTTGAGCGAGGGGGGTTTGCTCGTGAGTTAGCTTTCTTCTCCCCTCCCACAATCAGTCACTCTCTCACACACTTTCATAATCTATACTTGTGCTGCAAACGGTGTTGAGTTTGTGGTTTAGTGCTGGGTTTTTCAGTTTTGTGACGGAGGTTGGTGCTGCAAGTAGGTACAGATATGCACACCCACAGGTGCTCGTTTCATCTCGTGACCTTTTCATAATCTGGTCTACTTCAGTTTAATCGCTTGTGCTGCAAGAATCACAATCGAGGCAAGGAACATCCTGATGAGCACACTAATAAATAAAGAACTCCTTCTCTCTGCCCAGTCCTCTGGGCAGGAACATGACATGGCGCTCCACACCTGCCTGGATGCTCTCGTGAGTCCAGCCAGGACTGACTATCTCATCACCCCAGGGGGGCTGGCATGTTGAATGCGGCCACCACCTCACGCTTCAGTGTTACTTGAACGGGTCTTGCCTGAGCCTTGTCATAGAGTCATACAATGTGGAAACAGGCCCATCTGTCCAACTTGCCCAAGCTGACCAATGTGTTCCACCCACACTACTCTCGACTGTGGGTGTCAGAGAGAGTGTCTGTGTGTGGGAAGGAGACTGTGTGTTTGTGAGAGAGTGAGTGTGTGTGAGGGAGAGTGACTGTGTGTGTGTGTGGGAGAGAGAATGTGTGTGTGTGTGAGAGAGTGACTGTGTGTGTGTGGGAGGGAGAGAGAGTGACTGTGTGTGTGTGGGAGAGAGAGTGAGTATGTGTGTGTGTGTGAGAGAGAGAGTGACTGTGTGTGTGTGTGGGGAGAGAGAGAGTGTGTGTGTGTGTGGGAGAGAGAGTGAGTATGTGTGTGTGAGAGAGAGTGACTGTGTGTGTGTGTGAGAGAGTGACTGTGTGTGTGTGTGTGTGTGAGTGAGAGAGAGAGTGACTGCGTGTGAGTGGGAGAGAGTGACTGTCTATAGTATGCAGCATAAAAACAGGCCCTTTGACCTAGCATGCCCCATCTACACTAGTCCCATCTGCCTGCATTTGGCCCATATCCCTCAAGCTGTCCTTTCCATATAATTGCCCAAATGTTTTTTTTAACAACCCTTTGTGGGGTTACCCCTCGTGTTCCTATTAAATATTCCCCACCCCCTGGCAAAAGTTTTATCACTCCAAAGACATACAGTTTTGTAGGTTCATTTGGTTCAGTAAAATTGTAAGTTGTCCCTAGTGTGTTGGATAATGTTAGTGTGCAGGGTGATCGCTGGTTGGTGCGGACTCGGTGCGCCAAAGGCCCTGTTTCTGCTCTGTATCTCTAAACTAAAAAGGTGCATTTACCCTCTCATGATTCCTCTCATGATTCTATGCAGCTCTCCTCACCCCTCATCACCCCTCACCCTCCTGTGCTCCAGGGAATAGACTTCCAGCCTACTCAACTCTTGCTCAAAAGGTTCAGAAAAGATTTACGAGGATGTTGCCAGGACTCGAGGGTGTGAGCTATAGGGAGAGGTTGAGTAAGCTGGGTCTTAATTCCATGGAGTGTAGGAGGATGAAGGGAGTTCTTATAGAGGTACATAAAATCATGAGATGAATCGATCAGGTAGATGCACAGTTTCTTGCCCAGAGTAGGGGAATTGAGGACCAGAGGACAGGTTCAAGTTGAAGGGGAAAAGATTTAATAGGAATCCGAGGGGTAACCTTTTCACATAAAGGGTGGTGGGTGTATGGAACAAGCTGCCAGAGGAAGTAGTTGAGGCTGGTACTATCCATTCATTTATGAAAATAGTTAGATAGGTACATGCATAGGACAGGTTTGGAGGGATATGGGCCAAGCGCAGGCAAGTGGGACTAATGTAGCTGGGATATTGTTGGCCTGTGTGGGCAGTTGGGCCGAAGGGCCTGTTTCCACACTGTATCACTCTATGACTATGACCCTCTAGTGAACACCCTCATTAATCTTCTCTGCACCTGTTCCAGCTTAACGACATCATTCCTATAACAGGGTGACCAAAACGTTGGTGAGGTCTGGCTCAGACCTCCCTCCTCTGGTGGTAGAACACTGAATTCTACAATTAGGTCAAGAGATCTTCTGTTGCTGGACATCAAGGGGCAGAGTCTAGTTGAGACACCTCTTAAACAAGGGCAGGGATATCACAGGAGTGACAAGGATGCTGTGTGTAAAGGAAAAGGTGAGTGCTAGCACTAATGGGAATAACACGAGCAATAAGGAACTCATATTGATAATTTACTGCTGAGCCTCAGTGGCTGACCTACATTTTGTTTCTTGATAGTATTCCCTCTCTGGAAGTGCCTTGTTGCTGTGTTAAGGAGGCCGTTACTCTTCTTCCCCTTGCCCTGCTCCCATCCTGTCATCTTCATCATGTTCGAACCTCTCACTCTGGTCCTTTCTGCATCGATAGGACAGGTTTAGAGGGATATGGGCCAAAAGCAGGCAGGTGAGACCCGTGTAGTTGGGTCATGTTTGGTCGAGTTGGGCCGAAGGGCTTGTTCCACGCTGTATGACTATCTACCCCCTGGCTTCTTTGTCCCTCCATCAATGGTTAGAAATCAGATCCCTTCCCTAACCTTTCCATGCCTCTGTTACATTGGAACAGTTCCCAAAGTGCCATCTGTTTGGGGTTGGCTGGATGGCAGATCTCACGGCTTCACTGGCACTCAATGCCGCCCAGCGGGAACCCTCCACCACCAGAAGCTGCACCGTTCCATTGAGGCGTTAAATTGAGTGCGGGGTCAAATGGACCTGAAGATCCCACAGCACCAAAGATCAGGCTCTATTTTGGTTACTGTACGTGTTGCATAGAAACATAGAAATAAAGAAACATAGATAATAGGTGCAGGAGTAGGTCATTCGGCCCTTCAAGTCAGCACTGCCATTCAATATGATCATGGCTGATCATCCAAAATTAGTACCCCGTTCTGGCTTTTCCCCCATACCCCTTGATTCCCTTATCCTTAAGGACCTGTCCCACTTACACGATTTTTTCGGCGACTTGCCGGCACCCGTCATAGTCGCAGCACGTCGCCGAAAATGTTCCAAATGTTGAAAATCCAGCAGCCCCCAGAAAAAGGTACGACTCTTCGGACGACCAATTACGACCAAACAGGCGTAAGAAAAAATTAACTAGGTTTCAAATCAAGTCGCTAAAAAAATGGCGTAAGTGGGACAGGCCCTTAAAGTGCTAAATCTAACTCTCTCTTGAAAACATCCAGTGAATTGGCCTCCACTGCCTTCTGTGGCAGAGAGTTCCACAGATTCACACAGTGCATTCAGAAAGTATTCAGACTCGTTCTTTTTTTCCACATTTTGTTACGTTACAACCTAATTCTACAATGGATTAAATTCTTTTTTTTAATCATCAATCTACACACAATACCCCATAATAATAAAATAATTATAAAGAAATAACTGAAATATCACATTTACATAAGTATTCAGACCCTTTGCTATGACACTCAAAATTGAGCTTAGATGCATCCTGTTTCCATTGATTATCATTGATGTTTCTACAACTTGATTGGAGTCCACCAGTGGTAAATTAAATTGATTGGACATGATTTGGAAAGGCACACACCTGTCTATATAAGGTCCCACAGTTGACAGTGCATGCCCGAGCAAAAGCCAAGCCATGAAGAAATTGTCCATAGACCTCTGATACAGGGTAGTGTCGAGACACCGATCTGGGGGAAGTTTGTAAAACAATTTCTGCAGCATTGCAGGTCCCGAAGAGCACAGTGGCCTCTGTCATTCTTAAATGAAGAACTTTGGAACCATTTTCACAGAGCTGGCTGCCTGGCCAATCTGAACAATTGGGGGACAAGAGCCTTGGTGACCAAGAACCCGATAACCCAAAAACAACTATATCTGCAGCACTCCACCAATCAGGCCTTATTGGTAGAGTGGCCAGACGGAAGCCACTCATCAGTAAAAGGCACATGACAGCCCGCTTGGAGTTTGCCAAAAGGCACCTGAACAGTATTCTATGATCTGATGAAACCAAGATTGAACTCTTTGGCTTGAATACCAAGCGTCACGTCTGGAGGAAACCAGGCACCGCTCATCAATTGGCCAATATCATACCTGTGGTGAAGCATGGTGGTGGCAGCATTATGCTGTGGGGATGTTTTACAGCAGCAGGAACTGGGAGACTAGTCAGGATCGAGGGAAGGATGGACGGGGCAAAGTACAGAGAGATCCTTGATGAAAACCTGCTTCAGAGCATTCAGGACCTCAGACTGGGGCAAGGGTTCACATTCCAACAGGACAACGACCATAAGCACACAGTCAAGACAACGCAGGAGTGGCTTTGTGACAAATCTGTGAATGTCCTTGAGTGGCCCGGCCAGAGCCCGAATTTGAACCCGATCAAACATCTCTGGAGGGACCTGAAAATAGCTGTGCATCGACACTCCCCATCCAACCTGACGGAGCTTGAGAGGATCTGCAGAGAAGAATGGGAGAAATTACTCAAATACAGGTGTGCCAAGCTTGTAGCGTCATACCCAAGAAGACTTGAGGCTGTAATCGCTGCCAAAGGTGCCTCAACAAAGTACTGAGTAAAGGGTCTGAATACTTGTGTAAATGTGATATTTCAGTTATTTCTTTGCAAAAATGTCTAAACATCTGTTTTTGCTTTTTTATTATGGGGTATTGTGCGTAGATGGATGATTAATAAAAATATTTTAATCCTTTTTAGAAAAAGGGTGTAACATATCAAAATGTGGAAAAAGTGAAGGCGTCTGAATACTTTCTGAATGAACTGTAACCCTCTGGGTGAAAACGTTTTTCCTCATCTCAGTCCTAAATGGCCTACCCCTTATTCTTAAGCTGTGACCCCTAGCTCTGAACTCTCCCAACATCTGGAACATTTTTCCTGCATCTACCCTGTCCAATCTAAGAATTTTATATGTTTCTATAAGACAGCCTCTCATCCTTCTAAATTCCAGCGAATACAAGCCCAGTCGACCCATTCTTTCATCATACCTGTATGTTAGTTCTGCCATCCTGGGAATAACCGCTGCACTCCCTCAATAGCAATAATGTCCTTCCTCAAATTAGAAGAGCAAAATTGCACACAATACTCCAGGTGCGGTCTCACCAGGGCCCTGTGCAAATGCTGTAGGACCTTCTTGCTCCTAAACTCAAATATTCTAGCAATTTAGGCCATTCTTGGCTTTCTTCACTGCCTTCTGTAACTGCATGCATACTTTAAATGACTGATGTAAAGGAACACCCAGGTCTCGTTGCACCTCCTCTTCTCTTAATCCGGCACCATTCAGATAACAGTCTGCCTTCTTGTTCTTGCCACCTCACATAACCTCACATTTATCCACATTATACTGCATCTGCCATGCTTCTGCCCACTCACCCAACCTATCTAAGTCACCCAGCAGCCTCATAGTACCCTTCTCGCAGTTCACGCTGCCACTCAGCTTTGTGTCATCTGCAAACATCCAGTTCTCTATCCATGTCAATACCCTACACCCAATACCATGTGCTCTAATTGTACACACTAATCTCTTGTGTGGGACCTTGTCAAAGGCTTTTTGAAAGTCCAGAAAAACCACACTCACTGGCTCTTCCTTATCCATTCTACTTGTTACATCCTCAAAGAATTCCAAAAGATTAGTCAAGCATGATTTCCCCTTCATAAATCCATGCTGACTTTGACCGATCCCGTCACTAATTTCCAAATACACTGTTATAACATCTCTAATAATCGACTCCAGCATTTTCCTTATTACTGATGCAAGGCCAACTGGTCTATAATAGTAAGATTAAACAAGAACTTACCAGTTCAAAGTTTGATCTGTATTTTATGAGGAGATACGATGAGGGATTACGTGAAGAACCCGTCCAGCACGCATGCGCGACATACTTCAAAGCAGCGGTGTGGAATCACAGAAGACACAATAATTGAAATAAACATAGTAAAGAAAAGGAGAACTTAAATACCAGTTGATCTCTATAATTGAGGGTGGGAGCGGAGGACACGTAATCCCTCATCGTAACTCCTCATAAAATACAGATCAAACGTGAAGATTTTAAAGCTCTGTGATTTCAAACCGTGTAACAGTTCATACTTCACTCGTTGCCGAAGTCATTCGAGAGAGGAAGTATGTTATCGTAATCAACCATGAATCTGTTTGTAAACCAATAATGGTGTTATTAACAATAACAAGACCAAAATGCTCCCCCGGGCTTAAATTATATATTTGCAGATTATAATACTTTTTCTGCAAATGATGCAGGTTCTGCCAGTGGCTTGTTATAAAAAGTTTGGAACGTATACTCCCTAGACCACCCCGCTGTAGCCGGATGTGGTCCATAGGCACGTACATCCTCTTAGCCACCGATGTGGATGCTGCTCTGGTGGAGTAAGATTTATAGTATTCACTCCAGCAGATCCCAGTACCTGCTTAAGCCACTTGAGATAGTTTGGCTCGTCACCCGACCATGAGGTTTCTTGTGGCTGACCCATAAGGCTCTCTCCCTCTCCCTCGGGAATTTTTTATTGTGTCGATGTAATTCAATAAGTGAGTCATGACACATAACCGTGGTTCAGGTGGGTATGCCCGGAATTCCATGACTGGACCTGATGTTCCTGGTCTGCTCTGTTTGACCAGCCCCTGAATGGTAAATGTGACACGGTCTGGTGTTATAACCATATTGTCCAATCGTAGTAGATGGAGGGACTGGACTCTTTGTGCTGAGACAAGGCCATCAGCATGACCGTCTTCAATGTAGGCTGTTCCAGGGTGAGGGACCTGGCTGGTGACCATCCCCTAAGGTACATCAAGACCACACTGACATCCCAGATTTGAGTGTACCTAGGTCTGGGGGAATAGAGTTGAATATGCTTCTCCTGAGTTTGATCACCAGCGGGTGGTACTCTATGGCCTGTTGTCCTGGTGCCTGAGTTAAGTAGGCTGACAGAGCACTTCTGGCTGTATTAATTGCGCTGTAGCTAAGTCCTTCATTGTGGTGAAGACCTGCCAGGAACTCCAGTACAGGTTTTGTTGTAGTTGTTCTTTTGTTGTAGTTGTAGTTGACCACAGGTCATCCAGCTGCTGCTCCAGTTCCCTAACTCGGTCCTTGAGGAGCTGCATCTGGACACATCTAGAGGCGCATCTAGACTGCATTCATTGTCCATTCCCAGCCGAACCACCTCTTTTCACCATTACATGCCTGTGATTAGGAATCGTACAGCACGGAAGCAGGCCCTTCGGCCCAACCTGTCCATGCCAACCAAGCTTCCCCATCTACACTAGTCCCACTTGCCTGTGTTTGCCCCGTATCCCTCTAAACCTTCCCTATCTCTGTACAAATGACTTTTAAATGTTGTTATAGTACCTGCCTCTACTACCATCTTTGGCAGTTAATTCCAATTATCCACCACCCTCTGTGTGAAGGGCTTGATCCTTGCATCAAATGGTACAGAATATATATTGTTACAGTGACAGAGAAAGTGCAGGTTGGGGTGGGAGATTGCAACCTTCACGTGGTCCGCCCTATTTCGATAAATGCAATCAACCTGGTGTGCACAATCAAATAAGATCAAATAGAACAAGTTGTCCTACAACTTTAGGCTGTGCACGCCATACGCAAGAAGAAGAAGAAAGTGCAGGTGAACGAGAGTGCATCGGCTGCTGTGCGGTAGGCTGGGAGATCGCAAATACATAGTCGGCTTATAGTGGCTTTGTTCGATAGTGTTCATAATGGAAAGGAACAAGCTGTTCTTGAACTTGGTGGGGCGTGCATTCAAGCTGACAGGAGAGGGCAGGAGAAGGATGATTGGGGTGTGACTGGACTTTGATTGTGTTGGCTGCTTTCCAGAGACAGGGTGAAGTGTAGATGGAGTCAATGGTGGGGAATCTGGTCTGTGTGATGCACTGGGCTACGTCCAGAACTTTGCAGGTGTGTGTGGTCCTGGCCAGCGCTGTTGTCAAACCAAGCTGTGACGCACCTAATAGGAAGCTGAACATGCTGCACCTGTAGAAATGAGTACGTCATTGGAGACATACCGACTTTTCTTGGTTTTCTGAGTAATTCCAAGCATTGGTGAGCTTTCTAGGCACTTGCGTCAGTGTGGTTGGACCAGGACTAATTGTTGCTGTAGATAGACATAAAAAGTTGGAGTAACTCAGAGGGTCAGACATCATCTCTGGAGAAAAGGAATCGGTGAAATTTCGGGTCGAGATCCCTCTTCAGTCTAATTTTTTGTATCTATATTTGGTTTAAACCAGCATCTGCAGTTCCTTCCTACTGACTGTTGCTGATATTTACTCTTGGGAACATAAAACTCTCAGTCATCTCCACCTCAGCATTGTTGATGTGGGCTGGGGCAGTTTAGACCAGCAATGCTAAATGGATAGGTTTATATCAAAGTTAGGATGGTGATACCTTGGAGGGGAGCTGGAGATGACAATGATCTTTCATAAGCTTCTCTAGTATGCCATGAAAAGACAGTGTGCTGGAGTAACTCAACGGTTCAGGCAGCAGTGTCTGAGGAAAATGATAGGTGACCATTCTTCAGACTCGTAATCCGACCCAAAATACCACCTATCCATGTTCTCCAGAGATGCCGCTTGACCCGCTGAGTTACTCCAGCACTTTGTGGCTTTTCATGGTAAATCAGCATCTGAATTTCTTTGTTTCTGCATCCTGTATGTTGTGGTTGGAGAGGGCTTAGCAGAGGGAGATGGTTTCACGATAACTTTGCTGACTTTCTGTTATAGCTGCAGCAGGTCCTCTGTGGAACTGGAGTGAGCGGGTGCGGAGATTTGCAGCTCAGTAGAGCAATCACACTGGCCTTGTAGCTTCTGGGTGACATTGAGCATCTTCAGATACATTGTGTGTCCGCACACTCCGAACAAGTCCGCTCATTCTATCTTCATAAGTGATAGGAGCAGAATCAACCTATTTGACCCATCAAGTCTACTCCGCCATTCAATCATGGCTGATCTATCTCTCCCTCCGAACCCCATTCTCCTGCTTTCTCCCCATAACCCATGACACTCTTACTAATCAAGAATCTCTCTATTCCTGCCTTAAAAATACCTTTAGACGGCCTCCACGACCTTCTGTGGCAAAGAATTCCACAGATTCACCACTCTTTGACAAAATAATTCCTCCTCATCTCCTTCTGAAAGGAACGTCATTTAATTTTGTAGAGTAATTTTGAGGCGATGCTGCTGGTCGTAGACTTTCCCACTGGTTGAAACACCCTCTCTACATCCACTCTGTCCAGGCCGTTCACTATTTGGTAAGTTTCAATGAGGCACCCCCTCATCTTCCGAAACTCCAGCGAGTGCAGACCCAGTGCCGTCAAATGGTCATCATATGTTAAACCACTCATTCCTGGGATCATTCTTGTAAACCTCATCTGGACCCTCTCCAGCGCCAGCACATCCTTCCTCACCCACCCAGAGTTGCAGCAGAGAATCTTCAGATGGTTGGGACATTAGTCACTCATCAAAATGTATGATTTCTGTTGTATTACCAATCTCCCAGCCTACCTCATTGCAGCCGTTGCACTCTCTTTCCCTTGCACTTTCTCTTTTGCTGTAACATTGTGCATTCTGTATGGTCTGATAGGATTCATGCAAGGATCAAACACTCTCCCAGAGGGTGGTGAGTATATGGAACGTGCTGCCATAGGAGATAGTTCAATCTACACCTCTGACTGCCTTGGCACGGGCACCAGCATAATCATGGACAAGTCTCACCCTGGTCACTCCCTCTTCTCCCACTCCCATCAGGCAAGAGGTACAGAAGCTTGAAAATGCACACCTCCAGATTCAGGAACAGCTTCCTCCAGCTGTTATCAGAACTGTCATTCAAACTGTCCTCTCATCAGCTAGAGTGTGGTCAAGAACTACCATCTACCACATTGGAGACCCTCGGACTATCTTTAACTGAACTTCACTGGATTTTATCTTGCACAAACTTTATATTACCCTGTAACTGTATGATGTGGATAGCTCGATTGTTGTCACGTATAGTCTTTCTGCTGACCTCTTAACATGCAACAAAAAGCTTTTCACTGTAGCTCAGTTTATGTGACAATAATAAGCTAGTTGAGGCAGGCATTATAACCGCTCTGCTGTTACTATGGATACCTGTGCCATGGTTCTGGCTGCCAATGGTCTTAACATGTGGATAGTGGGAGACTTTGTAAAGAAGGGAAATTAAACGGCCAGTGGGAATTTGTTGGGATTTTGGCCATTCGTTACTTTTTATACATGAGGCATGAAAGACATTTGCCTTAAGCGCAACTATTATGTAGATCTTGCTGTAAGTTGCTTTGAGATTCCTCAACATTAGAGGAGTGTGGAATGCAGCTGCAAGTTTAGTTTCCAAAATCAACCTTGATCATGATGGATTCAGGTTTCTCCGTGGAGATGCCCACTGGGAGAATTTGGTACAAACCAGTGACAATCAGTATCTCTTTGTAAGAGGGATGACTCCTGATGCCCGCTGGTGCCCTCGTTCATTCTATTTTGTCATAGTTTAGTTCGAGATACAGCATGGAAACAGCTCTTTCACCTCAGTGAGTCGGTTCTGATCAACAATGACCCATTCTCTCTATTCTATGTTATCCCATTTTCTCATCCACCCTACACACGCAATTTAGAGGCCAATTAACCTACAAACCGGCACACCTTTGGGATGTGGGAAGAAACCAAACCCGGAGTAAACACACGGAGTCAGAGGGAGAACATGCAACTCCGCACACAGTGTGCTCAACATGAACATAGGTTACATTTGCTTCCTTGTAGATGAGGCACATCCTCTTTTGAGGAGCACAGCTCAACGTACTTATGGGAACATTACAAATGGATAATGAGTATATGATCTCAGCTACCTTTGCTCTGGTGAAAGGCTGAGCAATATTAGCCACTGTACTTGTCAAATGTGGGTGATGTCAGCGGCACAGTATATTTTTCTGTCATACACTCAGCTCAGCAAAATTTCTGTATTGTCAGTGTCTTAAGCCTCCTCTGGACTGTACTGTGCATTACTTGACTTCTAAGTCCCCGCCCAGTTAGCCAGGCCACTGTGGCGCGGGAAAGCAACCCTCGTCTGCTAAACTATCGACACCCAACTGCTGGAGTTACTCCGCGGGTAGGCAGCATCTCGGAGAAGAAAAAGGATGGGTGACGTTTTTCAGGTCGAGATTCCTCTTCAGACCTTCCCCTGATGACCTGGGTATCTGGAGTGTCTCTGGTTACTTAGGTCCGCACCAACCATTGTATCTTTTCTTATCAGCTTATTATCTAGTCTTACCCGTGCTATCGCCACATTTCTGCTGCTTGATTGCCTGGTCATATGTCCTGATCCGCAATTGCTGAGAGGCTCTTTTATTCTTGAATTTTATTCTCGTTAGTCTGTCCGTCTCCCCCTAGCCCGTGGTTGTTGCTTCAATATGCTATGTCTACCTCCTTTTGCGAAGTCGCCATGGCCATGCATGTGTTGGAGCTTATCTCGCATCGGGCCTTAACTCGTATTGCCCGATGATCGTCATATCGTGATTAGTCACCCGGGCAGTATTGTCTTTCTTTATGGACTACGGCCTTCCATCGCCCGACTATGCCACAAGGACTTTTTTCGAACCCCCCTCTACACTGTGCTCTTATTCCCGCTTTTGGCTGGGGGACTTCAGGCAATCTTCCGCTTTACCTCCCACGCATTCACCTCTGTATGGCCCTATAGTGCCTTAGTTCCCATCCTTCGGCCGCTAAGCATAGCCCCTTTTGGACCCGCATGCCTCTTTCCTGCTGTCTGTCGTGGCAGGTCACCCCGTCATTGAGAGTGTCTCTACGGGCTAGGCGGATAGGCTCGCAGTTTCTGCTAGTCACCACACCGTGCTTCGGAATGTGAAGTTGGCAGTGCCGAGGGGAGCATTTATGTGTACGTTAGCGTGGGCCCGCGGATAATTAGTCTTCGCCGCCAGGTCTGCTTCGCGGGTGTTTGGTTGGCTTGGAGCTTACGATGTTGGGCGGGATGGCGCTGACGTATTGCTGCTATCTCCTCTCGTGCTAGACCAGCCGTCGATCTATGTGACTGCCTCTCGCCATGTTCTATGGGAGGCACTGTTGAAATACATTAAAAGCCCTCTTTCTTTCTTCACCTTGCTGGCATACTTGCTGTTCTGTGTTGTAAGAGCTACTCACCCCTTTCCAGAACCACTGCTCGTGCCTGAGTGTCGTCCCGGGCGCTTTGTTTCCGTGTGCAGGCGCTACTTGTGATCATTCTGAGAGCCACTTCACAGTCTCCTAGGATTTTCTCAATCTCTTCCTCTACTTTTTGCCTGTTTTTCTCCTCTGATGCTTTTTTCGCGCTCTATCATGTCGTACAATCTCAGGCAGCATGTGTTCCCTGCCGTTACGTGCCTTACGCCCTGTTTGAGTCGCAGGTATCTTCTTCACCGTATGGTCTTTGTTCTTCGCATTTGTCCGTGAGTAAGCGTTATTGCACTTGTCTTTGTGAAACTCGAGCACAACTTACTTTGCGTCCGTCCGGTTCCCTCGACTGGCATTCTGCCCCCCAATTGATTTCTCCCTTTTTTGCGCAGCCTGGTCTGTACAGTTGGTATTTGACACAGTTGTTTTTGGGTGCTCCTATGTCGGGTTCGCTCCCCCCTTCTACGATTCCTTCGATCCTGAACGCTACATTCGCATAGTTCTTCCTTTTGCTACCTATGTAAACACATCTCATACCGCTCTTCCCCCTTTGCGATCGAGTCCCTCGTTGCCGCCCTACTCTTTTCTTTCTCGGTAGTTCTCATAGTCTGTAACCTTAGAGATGATTGCCTGGTAGCGTGTATCAGTTACAGTTGAGTGTGTCCATGGATGATCTCTACCTTCATTCTTTCATGTCATGGACACAGACACTTTTAGTGCGTACGGAGTGCCCCTCGGCTGTCTACGACAACCGGCCTCCTACTTTCACTACACCTAGTTTGTCGCCTCACACCTGATCATCTGTTTTTTGGCTTATACTCACACATCCCCTGTCCCGTAGGTCCGTTCTTAGCTTAAGATGGTTTTCTATGGGGTCTCCTTTGCCTTATGTTCGGATTGACTAATGACCGCACGCTCTCATGTCTTTGTGTCGTTTTTATCTACTGTTGACCAACTCACCTTGTCTTTGCTTATCGCACCTGACACTGCTCCGTGACCTGGCCCTCTTTCCCAACCTTTACCTGCCCATACGCATTCATATTTCATCTTGCTCGGTGATGCCTATTTCTTGCTCACACTTGCAACAACTTGTCCCGCAGCACGTATCACATCTACTGTTGCATCTAGCGTGGGTTCGCGCCCTGTTCTAGGTTGGGCCCGATGTACCTGAGCATATTTTACTTTTGTTATGTTCCCATTTGCGATTGCAATCTTTATCTGCCAGCTCAGTGTGCTCGTTCTGATTGTCAACATTTTTACCCGTCCATTCGTATTCGATATCCACGGATGATCCGGCCTGTGAGATAAACCCCCCTGCTGTCTGTTTTTTACTCTTCAGCTTTCTCTTGTGGCCACTTTGTTGTTGTATTTCGTGTCTTAGCGGTACCCATATAAACATCCTAAAGCTTATGGTGTGTATCACACCTGGTCTGTGTATACACAAACATGTGTGTGTGTGTTTGTTGAGACAGAACTCTTGTCTCCTGTACCAGTAATGGACCCACCGAACATCATGTTTGCTGTTGTCGCTGTATCCCTCCAGAATCGTTTATGACAATACCGCGGCTCAGCTCACTGCTCATCGTCCCGAATTCCCCTGTTGCCTTCTGAAAGCGGCCAACGTTCGGCTGCATATATGATATTGTGGCACTCTGTCTTAAGGACGACTCATTCAATTCAACAGGGCGCCGCAATTTCCTTCGCGTTTTCCCCCTGTGCCCTTGCTGTCTTGGATATCTCTGCTTCTCATCGGACGGATGCAATCAACCACCAGACTGTGTTATGTCAAGCACACAAATGTATGACATCCGGCCCACTCTGCTGTTGTTGGCACACAATTCTTATGACCGTTACTTAATGGTCACGTACACCAACATATATGAGACTTGACTGCTGTCGGACTTTTTTCCACATTGGTTTGGCACACATATCTTCAGCATCCACACAATGACAGTTCATATGCACATGCGATTCAACTTAATCATCGACAAATCAAAAGTATAGTAACGAACGCAGTTTTGTCAGTGTAGTCGTTGACATACAGCCCAAACAACACTAGAAAGAGGGGAAGTACAGAATAATTAAACAATGGGGAGGCAGGGACCAGAGAAAATCACGGCGGGGATCGCGTTCCAGCTCATGTGCATTGTAATGTTGTAGAAGCTGTCTCAACTTGTTAGTACGTGACCCGCATTTTTTGTGTCCGTGTGCATCTTCTCGCGCTCGTGTGACTGAGTAGGCGAAGTAGACGAGTTATCACTTTCATGTAGGGGTGTATCGACCTATATACCTTCCGCTTCCCCCCCGTGACTTGCTAGCCGGTTTTCCGGGCGTATTTACCGCATGAATCTGCCCAGCGTATTCAGGCAACCGTTCTTAGTGTGTGTTGAGGGCAGGCGTTCTTGTTCCGTTGTTCACTTGTCATTTGCCTGAGGACACGAGAGTCCGAGGGATGCGAGGCCCCCCACCCAGTTTACTGATGTTCTTTTCCTCGACTTAACGGACGTACAGCCGCATTGTGAGATGTTTTGCTCCTGTGTGCGCTTTTGTTTTAAACTTGTTGGGGTATCCGTAACGTTGCTGGTAGACGTGTGCGTTTTGTCCGCAGCAGTGCAGATGCTGTACATACGTGAAAGCAGGTGGTCAGGATACTCTCTTAGCTGTACGCGAGTAAAAGTCCTTGGTCAGGATCGGGGGACAGGTGGGCTTTCTTGAGCTCTCAGGAAGTAAAGGCGTGCTGTGCCTTTTGATCAGCTTGGTAGGTGTTGAGGGACCAGGACAAATCTCGGAGAGAGCAGGTATATGGGCCTATGGGAGACTAGGTGATAGGCACGGACTAGGAAGGGGGAGATGGCGGTGTTTCGTGCGTTTGGGATATGGTTATATGGTTATCTGTACTCCGAAGGAATTTTAGACTGAGACGCGCTCACACCTCAGTCCGGTTATATGTGATGGGGTATGACTGCATCTCTGGTCTGCTGAAGTCAACAATAAATTCATACCCACAGACGATAATAAACAAATACAGAAACAGAAAATGCAGAGAAAGTGCAGATTAGAATAACTACAAGCGCTGGTACGAGATAAGTGATTGGAATGTCAGAGGAGACCTCCGATGGGGCCTTGTCCCACATTGGCAATTTTTGGCGGACGTGACACGGAACGTCATAGGTGTTAGCGGGTCACTGAAAAAACCGGCGGAGGAATAATGGCCCTGTCCCACTAGGCGATTTATAAGCGACTGCGCCGAATATGACATTGAAATTTCACCGAAGTCAGCACGGCGCCAACCTAGTCACGTAGCGATGGGCAACAACTATAACTCCTGGTCAACAAGCCACCCATCCTGGCGCACCTACGTATCCTGGCGCTGCTGCATATCCGGGCGACAAACCTACGCAGCACTCCGTTAAGCTACGATCATTGTCGGTCAATACCCAGTCGCCCCACTTCGCCGAATATTTTTAAACATTGAACATTTTTCCGGCGACCAGAAGCCGCTGATTTTGGGCGGATGAGGGAGTATTCACGACATCGGTGGCCCCAATGACATGTGGCCACCGCCGTCTCCTGTAGTCGCATGAACTCCGCCGCCTCGGGGACGGCCGTAGTATCCGAGATGCTCGCTTCCGGGTCTGGCAGCAGTGTGAGGAACAAAACGCATATATTCCTAATCTGACCTGTGGTTTATCAAGCATTTGTATTGCTGCGAGGGGCGGAGAGAAGAGGACTGGCGTGGTTGTACGGGTCTTGCTTTGTCGATGCTCGGTCTGGGGCCAAAAACGTCTACTGGCGTGATGGCCGGGTGTGGGGCGATGGTTTGTGTGCGTGGCTTTTTTGTGTGGGTTTTGTTTCTCTGGGGTTGGTGGGTTTTTGTTTTGCCAACGGGCATTTGCCCTTAGTCACCTCATTTCACTACCCACGTTTAGTCTGCACGTGCCCACTATAACAGAGTCGAGTTCCGCACGAGTCTGGTTGTGGCTGCGCCTTGTGTAATCGTATCTGCTTCGCCACCGTCGACCGCTCTGACTGAGTTATCGCCTTAGGTACACGCAGGCCGGTCCCCTTCACCACCCCCTTCCCAGGTGCCCTCATCGTTGTATATTCTTGTCCCTTTCTGGAGCGCTGTTCGGCCCCTATACAGCCCATCGCCATTACTGCCGGAGTCAGGGGCCTGGCCTCCCGCAGCCTCACCTACTGTCTCGCTTAATTGAGCTGTTGCACGACTCCAGTCGCTCATCTTTTCGATGACGAGAAGTAATTTACCTTCTTCTTTTCCCGGGTTTCCATATCCCGACTTTGCATCTTTAAGACGTGTTCATTCTATCTTTATTATTGTGTGTTACATTCGCCAACCACAGCGATCTGGTTCTAATGTTCCTTTTTGCCTGTCGTTGAGGAGTTTTATTCTAGTTCGCTTTACACTACTATTCGGTGTGTGTTTCACACCAACTGCGTCCTCCTCCAATGCGCTCTTTGCCGTGATATTCGAGTCGCTTCATTTCAGTTCAGGCACATGGACTTGTACTCAACACTTAGTAGGCACGTTGGGGCTCCACTCGGATGTTTCCTTTCTAGGTGTCCAAGCTACAATTATCGTCAGTCTTCATCAAATTTGTGGCTTATCTAGCGCCTTAGCTCACAATCAATATGACATCCTCCTCAGTAATTAAATGGTGAAACTGTCACGTTACGCTCCGCTTCATCCTCAATGTAATGTATGTGTGATTTTCCCATAAACATTTGCGACAACATTCACTTTGTTTGAACAGAGATCACTATCCGAATAGGGGATTGGGTTCTTTTTTTCTTATCGGTTACCTCAGCCTTATATGTTGCGTTATTAGATTCACCTGTTATTACACCCTCATCTCTCTATCACTTTCGTCTCTGTTCCGCTTTTACAGCCCGACGTCGCTGTTACATGTAGCCGCATAGCGTCTTTCCGGCGTGGTCTGAGTGGGATTATTGCCGCCCGTGTGCCAATGCGGTCAAATTTGCACAGCTCGGTATGGATAGACAACCTAATGTGTAGACCGTGGTTTTTTCTCCCCTTCTTAACCCTCTGCTGTCTCCTCCACCCTCTATCCTGTCCCACTTCATGTTCAGCGAGCGTGGCGCAACGCGTCTTCTCTACACCCGTCTGTGTTTTTATTCATCTTTTCATCCCCATCCGTTTGCGAAGGGTTCCGAGCCCGGTAACGTTGCCTATTTCCTTCGTCATAGAGCTGTGCTGACCCCGTGCGTTTTCAGCATTGTGTACCCTCGGGATAGACCGGTAGCGATAGGGCGCACTGGCCTGTGTTGGATGGCGGATTTATGTCCCGCGTTTTTCTGTAATCAAATATAGAGACCGTGAGCCGCACAGGTACGCGTCGGGGTCGGCAGAGGCGGTTGGCGTGGTTGTCAAACTGGCGCGCGGGAGCCAATTCTCCACCGCTTATGTGTTTGTTTTTTTTTTTTTGTCGAAAAAAAATGTTGCGCTCCAAATTCTCTGAGTCGCGGACTTCTTCCCCGGGGGCGCATGGAGCTCCTGCTTTTTTTTTTTGCGGGTAGATAACATTCATGTGGTGATTAGCCGGGCCATAGTTGGGACCCCTGAGTTAAAGGAGCAGCATTAGGCCTTCCGCCCGCATGACGTTGCTATTCGCTATTCAATCCTGGCTGGATCTATCTCTCCCTCGCCACCCAATTCTCCTGCCTTCTCCATAACCCCTGTCCACACGTATCCTCAAACCCAAATTCCCTGTTCACACTATCTAGTCCTGGCTCCGCGGCGGTTGTCCGTTCGCCCATGGCTCTGGCTTCGATATATACAGCTGTCCCCCCATTTCGCCCTGCTCCTCTGTGTCCTCTGACGTATTGTAGAAGCTGTTTGTTTACTCCCAGCGCGTCACGTTATACCGTTGTGCACGGTGCTAGTGTGCGCTGCGATTGTACCTTCCTGCCACCTTCGTGTGTCCTTTTTCTTTTTGCTCCCCGTCTCTGTGTCAGGCGCTTGCGGCCCCGGTATCGCACACATCAATAGCTTTTGTGTCGACACACACGCGGTGGCAGCAGCTGCGGGGTCTCTCTCGCTCTGCCGATAGCATCCAGACCCTCAGACCTCGGTAAGTGCCTTTTTTGTTACAGATTTTAGTTTTTAGCGCTCAAAGTGGAGATTATCGACGCTTCATCTCGCACAGAGCTCCCGCCACCACTATCACCTCAGCCCTGTACGTCGGACTGCGCCCCACCTCCACAGCATTCAGAGAAGGCACGCGGCTAACTAGGTGCCCGCAACCGACCGAGCCAGCCATGTCTCGCCGCAGCGCTTGGAGGAGCTACTGTCATCGGCTTCATCCCGCTACGCCCTGATCGACTCTCTTTGATTTCGCTTGCCCAGCGTGCAGCGACCCAACGCTTACAGAGGGCGGGCCGGCGACATGTAATTCCGACCCCCATGTCCGGCGTGGGCTCCCCCTTTCTTTCGGGCTTCATGTAATGCGGGCTAGGATAGCTTTTTTCTGTTGGGCACACTTCCCACCATGTGCCTTTATAAGGGAGCCGCCGGCTTCCGCCCCGGAACACGTACTGACGGCCAGCTTGCGGGCATGAATACACGAGAGACGCGGTCTCCGGAGGACGGGTTTGGCTCCCCCCCCACCCTATTTTTTTTCTACCCTCTGTCGAGGGGTCCCTTGTGTGACGTGCGCTTCCCTCGTTTTTTTGCTTGTATTCCCGCGTCTGCTCTGGATCGATTTAGTTTGCCGACGGGCCCTGTTTTTCGCCGGGCCGGTGTTTTGGAGCGTACCTTCACTGGGTTCTACGCCGCTTTTTTTTTTTCCTTTTGTGTGTCGCACGTTGTTTTTTTGTCTTGTGGGAAGAGTGTGTCATGGGGTAGGGCGATCTGCTTGGGTGTATCATGTGACCACCACTACGCGGCTGGTGTTGCCACCGATGGCCCCCCACCTATGCCAAACAGTGTGTTTCCACTCTGTGGTGTCTGACACGCTGTGTGTCCAGGCGTTGTGAGCGCTGCACTTCTAGCGCAGAACTATAGCTGAGTCGAGCGGGTCAGTACGTCATGGCCGATCTGGACCCGCTGGGGCAGCCAATCAGGGTCGGGCAGTCCCCACTGCGGCTGCCGCTCCTCATCAGTCGCTCTTTGTCGGTTTTTTGTGTCTTGAAGCCTTCATTTCCCCTTTCACTTGTTTGGTGTCTCCCTTTTGTGTTTCGCGTCGCACCCTTTGAGCGCTCCATAACTGTGGGCCCCCACATATCGGCCCCTCTGTCTACCCCTTTTTCTGTTCGACTCCCTTTCATGGAACTACTCTGTCTTCTGATGCACCGTTGTCATTTTTGTGGACCCGACCGCATGTTCGAGCTGATATTTGGTGGGCCATCTCGACCTTGGTCAGGTCGAAGACGCACGTTTGACTTGCAGTCCCCCCCAGAGACACCCCCCACCCCTGACTAGGGTAGTGCTATTCCGCAGCTGGCCGGCCGGATTCTTGCACGAGCAGGGGCGAAGACAATGTCTGGGACACCGGCAGACCAGCAGATACTGAGTGGTCAGAACGGGCCTGGGGGTATGACTCCCTTCCTACCCAGAGTGTCTTTTTAGAGTCGCCCGCGGCCAGAGCCGAGGGGCGGGGCAGCTGGGGCCGGTGCGCCCAAGCAGTACCAATCCACGCAGCCCACGGGGGTGGGTCCGTCTGGTTGCTAGCCACCCGCCCCGCTCTATCACGGTTGTCTTTATTTTCGGAGGTAGGTGTGTGTCGGTCCTGTCAACTACACAGACCTACCTGTGTTGCTTTTACAGTATTAAAGCGGTGACGACGTGAGGTTTCTTCCGCCTGTTTGGTGCCCTTATAACACTCATTGTGCATTGTATATGTTAGTAGGGATCCCAAATTACGTTCAACAGGGTCGAGTATTTTCGCCCCAGTCCGGAAGCCCCAGGGTGTCTTCCCTGCCGTGAGATGGTGCACAGGGGCCAAATTTGTGACACTGAGTGGTTGGGCTTCCAGGTCCCATATGTCACGCACTCTCTTTTACTCCACCGGAGAGCCACGCATTGTTATTCATGTTATTTTATACGAAACCCCTATTAATGTGGGGCCGCGCTTCATGATTGTTCGTCCTCGTCTGTTGTGGAGCACACACACAATTATGCTTATAGTAGACTGCAGACACCGCTGCTCTTTTTAGGTGTAAACCCGCTGCAAGAGTAGCTACGTGTATTCCCCACGTCGGTACCTTCCATGTGTTCATCACAACACACCTCGCACTTATTCTGCACTCTGGGGCGCTATTGCTCCTTTTTCAGTTGCGTTGTTGTGGGCTGCGTTTTCCGATATATGCCCCCAGCTCTCTTTACGGAAGCGTATTCACCTCGTGTGTGATGTTAGGGGACGACACCGACATGATTACCCTTTGGTGGGCCTCTGGACGATGTTTATCATCGGACGCACACTGGGAACCATTGTGCCGGAGTGTTAGCCCTCTTAAACATTGTGTCACGCACCCTTGGGTTATCCTTCCCCTTCCTCTCAATCCGCTTGGGAGTTTATTATCCCCCATGTCTGTACCCCTCGCGGACCGACACACCACCCGCCTCCTGAGGCGCCCCCCTTTGACCCACGCACACACTCACGCCACCCTACACGCTCCAAATCGCGCCTCCGTGTTTCCGGCCTGCTGTGTGTGATTGTTCTTGGCCTTTTGTAGCTTGACCCTAGTGTCCTTATTTTCTTGCCCCTAGCGTGCGGCCTTGATTCTCCCCTTTTTTATTTTTTCAGTAGTGTGAAAACATCGCCGTGTGTGTGACCCTTCATCGCCGCGTGTGGCCTTATGCCTTTCCACACGGTGCCTTATGATCGCCAATGGATTACCGTGAAGCACCTCCGAACTTCAGTGGGGGTGCCTGTCTAGTTGGTTTTTTTTAGTCCCAGTCCTTAGCCGTAAACAATCCAACATAACCATTTTGTGGTGGTTCGTGTTTCCCGCTGTCCTGGTTCGCCGTGTGGGAGCAGACTAACTCATAGACCCGGCCCCTCGCTTGGGCGCTGGCTGTTCTTTCCCAGACGCGTCACCGAGCCACGCTATTGAACCCTGTGCCTTAACGTTGGAAATGTCGCCGCTTTATGGGCGAAAGATATGCATTGATTTGTTTGTGCGGACGTGCATGTTAGACATAATTATTCCGACAACATACGGCAGTTATTCTCTCCAGCACAGGTCCGGCTCTTCGGGGTTTGTCTGTTTTTTACTCTGTATCCCGTTTTTTTTTCTTTTTGTTTTTTCGCACGAGTACACCTTACAGACGTGTTGGCAATGGTGGTCGCGACGACCTATTTGACTATCCCGCTGCCTATTCCCAGGCATACCACCTACACAGTAGTGGCTTGTCGGAACACAGGCACGCAAGTGTCGTCCTGTGAACCCAAGCCCGTCTTTTTTTTTTTGTTGGGCTGTGTGGTCAGTATCCGGTTACGGCATCACATATAATATATCGTTTTACTTAAGTATATGTGCCAATTGACTTCAATTGTTTGAGTACACCACCCCTAGTGTTTGTCCGCGATATAGATGTGTTGCAGATAATGTAAATCATAAGCAGCCTGTATGTGGTTGTGGGGACCCGCGGACCAGAGGCGGCAGCGGTGGCTTTCACGCTGGATTGGTGGGCGTGAAAACTTTATGTTTCTATGTTTCTTCTTTATTCTGCTATCCGGGGTACTCCATGTCAAGACACCTTAGTGTGTGTGTTTTGATTTTTTTTTCAGCCACTGTTTTGTGTGTGTTAGTTTTTTCACCGTTGGCTTTTTCCAGATCGACCCTACCATCCCCATCACATTGGCACGCCGCATTTCTTTTTTTTTATGTTCCATTTGCCACTTTTGGACTCGGTTTGATGTATGTCATCTCGCCGCACACAAATGGTTTTGTGGCACACCAACCCCACAATTATTGATCATGCGGTGTGACCTGGCATTAGCATTTCATGCCACTCGCCGCGTTGAACTCCTGGGTTCCAGACTTTCCCACGCACACAAGGGTCTCGGGGATTGGGGTTACATGACAGAACCCTCACCCAATGTAGCGTCATCTCCTGCGAGTTTCGTCAAAAACCCGAAACCTCTTTGTGTGATTCCCCTACATTCATTTCAGGACATGGGAACCCACAGATGTTGGAGCCCTCTTCTCTTCGTTTTTTCACCCCCCGGGACATCTTTCACAAGCCTGGCTGTTCCCCACACTTTTTCAGCACGCCCCTGCTGGCCTCGCTGTTTTTCCTGGTACTGCTACCCTGCTCACTTGAAATTTTTTCTTTCCTGACGCACGCTATCGTGTGATCTAGTTATGTCACACCACTCATTATACGTGGCTTGGTCGTGGTTTGCCACGCCGTTTGCACTGTGATGCCGTGATTAGGTCTAATGGATCCTAGAACCACCCCTCATGTCCCCACCCAGACAAGCAGTTGACCCACCCTCTTACTGGGTATTATCTACCGCTTACGCTCATCTCTATTACAGACGATTCGACAGGGGGTAGTCTTCGTGTTGGTCCAACTATTAACGACATTTTCCTACCTATACACTAGTAGCCAGCATACACGCGCCTGTAGAATCCCATACCCAGCTGGAGATCCGCTCGTATGTGTGTCAGTCATCTTGGTCAATACTGTGTACGCAAAGGTTGGGCTGGGGCTCATGAGCCTGTGTGTACAGTTGTGACCCCCCCCTGTGTTTGACATATGACCGGTGACCCCTCATGGCTCTCATGGCGCTTTGTTCAGCTCAAAGGGGTCAGTGCTCCATCAGCTATATATCGACTACATGGTGACACCCAGATACCATTACTTCACCATTGCGGTGGATTGGTAAACCAAGTAGACAGGTACATTCAAACTCCCCGTGATCTTGGGCTTACCCGCAGACCTCAGCTGTGTGTGGTGACCACAACCTTCATCATTATAGAGACCCAACCCAAACGCTTAAGAGGGAGAGAGAAAGCCTTATGGGTTAGCCACCAGAAAAGCCTTTCCGGAGGTGTAACCCGCCCCAAACATTATCCAGATGGTTTTGAAACAGGTCCTTCAGCATGGCAGGGATTACACAACAAATGGTTTGTAATCCCATTCCAACCAGGGAAGACGTCCACTACGTCAGCGGCGGATAGGATTGCAGGGTCACCATAGACCAAATCTTCAGAAGAGCAGGTCGGGATGGTCAAGGGAAATCGACATTCCAACGATTTTTACAGGAAACCGCTGATGGAACAGGACGTCTTTGCGGATTCACCCATTTTAGAAACCGCACAAAGTTATGATTTAAGAGCCAAGGGAGCTATTTTTTGTTATAGTAATAAAACATTTTCTTTTATAATAAACACAAACTTGTTGGTCTTTAGCTACCATTCTCACTCATCCCTATTTCGAGATGTTTTTCGGCAGTTGAGTGATTATAAATGTTACACGGTTTGAAATTCACAGACCTTTGAAGTCCTTCACGTAGTCCCCACTACACGTGACTCCGAAGTAAAAATAGTAAGATTAAACGAGTTATTACCGTACGAAGTTTGATCTGTATGTTATGAGGAGTACCGATGAGGGATTACGTGCCCATACGCTCATCACCCTCATTATATAGATCAAATTCGGACTAAGTCTCGTTGGTCGTTACTATCTTTACTTAACTAGTGTCTATCTGTGAGTCCACACCGCTGCTTGGAAGTATGCCGAGCCCTGCGCGCTGGGTGGGTTCTTTCACGTAATCCCTAATCGTAAAAATCCTCTAAAATACAGAGTCAAATTCGTACTGGCAAGTACTCGTTAATCTCCTATTAAGATTGAATCTGAACTCTGATTGACTAAAGAGATTCTCCTCTTTTCCTTTCTAAAGGTACATCCTTGTTATGAGGGCTATGACCTCTAGAGAAAACCTCTAGACTCTCCCATAGTGGACAAATCTTCCTCCACCAACTCTATCCAGGCTTTCACTAGTCTGGTAAGTTTCAAAGAGGGCCGCCTCATGTAGTAAGAGCGAGTTGGAAACATGCCAAATTCCTGAGTCTACTGGAAGAGGAGGCGTTGATATTCTTTTTTGCCATACGTGATATACAGTAGTTGGACCAGGACTAGATATTGGTGATATTCACTTGTAGCTCGGATCCCCTCCACTGCGCAGTTGGGACATGAACAAACATATTGCTTCCTGAAGTGGTACCCACTCTTGTTTGATGGTGAGTTTTTAAGATTAAATTTAGAGATACATCGCGGAAAACAGGCCAATTCGGCCGACCGGGGCCATGCCGAACAGCGATCCTGCCAATCATATCTCCCACACATGGGACAATTTTTGTACAGTTATAACAAGAAAAATGAATCTATAAACCATATACATCTGTACACGTGGATGTCCTCTCAAATTACGGCGACCCCAAAAATGGAATAATACTAGATTGTGGTTCACCGAGCCATGTACAATTGCAGAGAACCGCTTTACTCTATAGTGAAATATTTCTGATGAAGGCCAACATTCAAATTAGCTTTCGTCACTGTCGCTTACCTGCACGCAAACTTTCAGCGGACTGTGGCTCGCTGTGCCCCTCCCTGTCTACCTCAACCATTGAGATAAATAATTGCCCCCTGTTTTGCCGCCAAACGGGATAACCTCACATTTATCTCTATTATACTGCATAATGCATGACATTTGCCACTCACTAAAACATGTCCAGGTCACCCTGCAAACCTGTCCTAAATCTCCTTCACAGTTTACATGTAAACCAGCTTGTGCCATCGCAAGCGTGTTGTACTAATTCACTCTCAAATCATTGATCCACCACCGATCAGGCGAAAATGGTCTGAATTCCCCGTTTTCTCTCTCACTCCTTTCGTAAAAAGGGGTAACATGAGCTATCTCCATCACAGGAACTGATCCTGAATACGATTGAACATTGGAAATACACTCACCATGCGCCACTTTTCTAGAGCACCTGCCTGAGGACTGGGATGCCCAGTATGCCGCCCAGGGGATTTTAATTCATCCTTCAGGTCCCATTAGCCTACCCCTATTATTTCTCGCTTAATGAAAATTGATTTCGGTCCTCTCCCCATTAGGATCCTCGTCCTCCAGTCCATTGGGAAGATTGTGTCTCATAGTGAAGACAGTAGACGTACCCTGTTCACTTTCTGCATTTCTTTGTTCGCGATTAATAATTCCGGTCTGCTTCAAGGGACCACATTTGACTTTGCTATCTTTCTCACTACAATAAGCTTTGTCTTCTCTATTCTGCCCGCTTCCCCTGTATCATTTTTAGCCGTATGCGTTTTGTTTCTTTGTTTCTGCCCGGTTTCCCCTTGTTTGGCTTGGTCTCTTATGGTTCTGCCTGCTTCTTTTAGTTTTCTATCCTAATTCTTGCGTAGGTTGCTATCTTAGCCTCTCTTCTTTTTGGATTGAACTGAGCCTGAATATCCGGATTATGCCCGCCCTTCGTTGCTGTCCACGTATTCTGCTAGACCTCTTTCGTTCCCTTGGCAGCCCTTTTGTCTGTTTTGTTCCTAATCCTGAACTTAGGCATTTCTATGCCTGTCTCCGCTGCAAACTTTCCACGTTTATCCCACAATGTTCGTTTGCTTTCCTCAATGTTTGGTAATTCTCACGGTTTCACTCGGCACACCCCTCAGTTTTACGGTGTTTCACTTATCAACCAGCCCAGCTGTCTTCTCTGGTGCCACTCGCAGCACTCGCACACCTAGAGGACTCGTCGCGTGAGTTTACTCGGCTGTGTGATGTGTCCCCCCCTGCTTTCCGTACATTGCATACGTTCACTCCCCCCACCTGCCTTTTGTGTTCTTCCCTTTGTTGTGGCGGCGTTTAATTGCTGCCCTTAGACCTCCAATACCGGGAGGTACTATTTGGGTGGGTGGGCCCCTGTGACGCCTGTGTGTGTTATTAGGTTCTTGCTGTGTTTGTGTGTAATTCACAACCCTCTTTAGTATCACAGTGTGTCAACCTTGTAGGTCCTTGTGCCCGTGCAGGAGACCCCGCCTCCCCCTCCGCGTCACTACAGCTGCGCGCTACACACACCCCCCCCTCCTCTGTTTTATACTGTGTCCTTTCTCTCGGTGGTTGGAACCTGCCTATTCCGTTCCCCCGGTCCCGATTCTCGACTTGTGCGCCCGCGCGTGTTCATTCCCCCACACCTGTCATTACTACCACCTCTAATTGGGCTCAAGGCTCATCCCCCCATCACTGCGCTCTTGTACTGCGCATTTCATTACATACTTTCATTCCTTAAATTGTGTACTCACATCGTCCTATACCGGATATCCCTCCTCTTGTGCGCTTCGCTTTCTCTTAATCTGGCTCATTAACTTTCTTTGTCTCTCCCTTTAATCCGTCCTTGTTCGATCCCATTTGACAACCCACCCGGACATTCAGTTTTAAAAACCCTATTATGCTTTTTTTTTTTTTTGTGGGCCCAATGTAATGCCCCTATGATGTATCCAGCATGTCGCCGCCCCTTTTTTCCACATGAGTCCTGTAAGGTCAAATCCGTGTTCATTTGTAGTTCGCCCTTTACGCAACTGCCGTTCAGACAATAGAGTCCGCGGTGGAAGAAACATTGTGTTATGTTGTATGTGCCTTGCTTTGGTGCTCTGCGGTTCTTCCTCTATTGCCCCTGTGAGAGGTGGACTTTTTTACCTTGCTCCGTCTGAGCTTATACGCTACCCGGGGTTCTTAGTTTTGTGTGTTTTGTTCTTTTGCCTGGTTAGTGTCATTTTGATGATTCGTCCTCTGTGCCTTTCTTCCTTCTTTTTTCTCTTTCTTCCCCCTTTCTCTGTTTCCCACACCACACGGTAGTTGTACGCGTCTAGGGGATGACTTGTCCCCATCTGGGACGCCCCCGCCCGCGTTCATCGGATTAGCGGCATTCTGCGTGCCCGCTCTACCTGGGTCTGGGTACCTTTTTTTTTTTCTCACACATCCTGCGCCTCATGGCTCCTTGCTTGCGAGTGCTCTTTGGTCTTCGTTGGTACGCGAGATCGTCTCGGGCTTTCGTATCACTTTCACTTATCCTACCGATAGTTATGAGATACCCTAGCTCACTACTGGTGCTGCTGGATCTCTTGGTCTGACGTCCAGTGAGGCTTGCTGCGTTGTTTTGTCCGCTTTGCGTCCGACTTTTGTCGCTCGACGCTCCACTTGTATTCCTTTTATGCCATAATTTCACGTCCTGTTTGTAACTCTTTCGGGAGTGTGTCTTGCTGTGTTTGTTTGTCCACCTCCGAATCCTTTTGTCCGCGCGTGTGGGCTTAACCGGTTATGCTTGGTGTGCTTGCAGACATTCGTAGCTTATCTTTGAGGTTATCGCCGTACCGTGTGTGTCTGAGGCCGCGACCTCTTTTGCAATGGGTGGAGAGATTGCACTTTTTTGCCTTACATCACTTATGTGTATGACGCAGCGCCGCCCATAAATGCTTTGCACATGCTTCCGATACGTTCTCTGTTCTGGGTTGGGGTCATGTGTGTGTACCTGTGTGGTGTTTTAGGGCCGTTTCCGCCCGGAAGTGTCGTGTTATTTTTCTTCAGTCTCTAGCTTTTGATCTCGCTTTGTAAGTGTTTTCTTTTGCGCCCTGGCTGTTTCGTCGGTTTGATTTCCACAGCATGGCACTTTTTATGAATCCTCGCCAAATTTTCTCCGTTGTGAGCACAGTGATTTTTACCCGCTGTGGATCCTAATACCTTGCCTCCAGGCTTACTGGGCGCGCTACCGGTCGTGATGCACTGGTCGTTGTGTGTGCGCGACGCATCTGTGGGCGTGTGTGTTTTCTGTCAACTCCGGTTCACCTTTTTCCAGTTCGGGGTTTCCCGTGGCTGTTGTCCACAACACGTTTATACATTGGCGTGTTTCACCAGTTATTTTGCTCGTTGTTATTACCCTGTGTGTGTGTGGCCAGTCGATTTGGGTGTGGGGTATCGTCTTAGGCTCGGTGTGGTGTGCACTGGGTGGGCCGACCAGGTTTTCCTTGTCGCTGTTCTTTAACTAACTCAAGCAGCCTTTCGCCAACCCGTTTGTGCCAAACCTGCGGTGTGTGTGGTCCAAGTAGGTTGGACTATGTGTGTGTGTTCCTGATATCACCCCTCCAAGTGAGCTGTCACAGCACGCGGGGGCGGGTCTCAAGCTCCGCACGGGCCCGCCCCGGCCGCCTGTCATCCAACCAGTGAGGCTGGTTTATGCCGGGTTGGAGGACCGTGTTTTTGGGCCAATTTCCACAAAGGACGGGAAATGGAGGACTAAAAGTGATGTGGGTATTAAGAGGCAGCGACTTTGGGGTGCAGGAGGTTTGAAAGATCGCGGCGAGCCCCCCCGGTGTAACGCGTAGCATACCTTGTGGCGCGTACCCCAGGCCAGGCTGTGTGTCTTACCAGAGCCGCAGACTAAGTCTGAACGATTTTTTTTATCGATCTGCCATGCTGTTTCAAGTGGATCAGGGTAAGTTGCCCCCCATTGCCGTGACACGATGAACCTCTTGGGTGAGCGACTCAAGTTATCCGGATGTTGTTGGTGTGTTGTGTACACTAACGCAGAATTGTCCCGTCCTTTTCCTTTACCTTGACTGCTTCTTTAATACACGGCGCTAGTTTTTGGGGCACTACATTTTTAGGCCCCCCGACGCTGCGCTGAGAGGTCGGTTACGCGGCTTATTGTGTTGCTTTTTTGTCACTTCGCCCCCTACTCACGCCCGTTTGCCACTCTACCGAATAGGTGTTCCAGCCTGGTTGCCCCTGTTTTATATAGCGCTGTGGCCACTCACATGCACCTGACTGTTGCAGTCGAATAGTTGTGGTGGTCATCTTGCTTGTGTGTATTGTACTGACAACAGGCTTTTATTCCCACACCGAGGGAAGAAAATCCGATCGTTCCCTGTCTTATTAAGCCCTATGCTCTTCTGGAAACCATAGCGACGCTCTCGCCTGATTTTCGGTCGCCCAACTCTACTCCTTTTTTGTGACTCTCTCTTAAGTGTGCCAGTAAGGACTGTATGTTGCTTACTGAGGACTTGCAGAATGGTCTCGTAATGGCCTGCCGGCCCGAATATTACCGGGATGTAGCCCGGCGTACTGTGACACCTACTACCAGCCCTCTTCAGTCACTTCAGACGTTGGTGTGGGTCTGCGTTAGGGCTCGAGCTCTGAGTATGTTGATGAGAATGGTTTTCATTCCACTCAAGGCTTATAGCCTATGTTTGATGTGCTGGTTGGGTGGTTTTGCACGTTTTCCTCCTGGCTGCTAGTCCTTCTTCGGGTTTCAGAACCGACGCGAGGCTATGCAACACTGATAGAACTCGTGACTACTCGACCCACAGTTACGTGAAGCCGCCGAGTAATGTCACTGCATGTGGCAGCTTAAGCTGTACGACGTAGACATCGCGAGAGCAGCTGTGGCCGCATCACTCCGAGTGAACAGAATCTTCATACGAATGAGGCAACAGGGAGCACTGGCCATAGATTGTTATATATGAGACCCAAACACGTTAACCTGTGTGAAACAGTTGAGACCTAAACTTCCGCACTCGGCCGGGTTTGTAGGCTGCGCTTGCTATAGTACGTGCACGTAGGGGTTCTACTGGCACTTAAGATGGCTCCGGAAATGGGTGAATGGGCTTTGGCATCTCTTCGTATAAATACTCCCTGAAGGCAAGCAACAAGTAAAACTCTTCCTCTTGAACAAAAATATCTTGGTGTTGGGGATGTTATCACTAGATGTACCAACTTGGATATTGCTCTTCAACTTCAGTATTTAGGTTCTTATCAAAGGTCTGCACTTTACAATGTTTCTAGCTGTGTTTTGCAGTGAGTTAGTTTTGTGGCAGGTATGGGGGGTCAGGACTTTATTGTGGGTTTTTTTCTTGTATATGGGTCTGTTTATGGGCATGGAAGGCTACACATCCTATAGTTTTTCTCGATAAAAAGCACACTGACAAGAAGCTACTTGAGCGTTGGACGAACCTATACCCAATGATTACTATGACAGTGGCCGTTATGGTGCGGGCAAAATGAGGTCTAGGTACATAAAGGAGTCGTTCTATGTTACCTATATGTTCATTGGTCCAAAAACAAGGTAAGCAAAGAATGCGTTACTTGCGTTAGTCTCCACCACGGCACCCCTCTGCAAGACTGTCCTGCCATACCGCATAGACACTGGCGATCTAACGGTCTCAAGTTTACTTCCCAAATCCCACCCCCCCCCCGCCACCATCGATTCCCTGCTAGACACACAATCTAATACCAGTCCCCCAGGGGGTGAGTCCACTCTCTCCGTAGACAAGATCTAGCAGTCCTTACATCATCAAACAGAACACTAGGTGTGGGTAAACTCAGCGGGTCAGGCAGCATTGTGGAGAACAGGATAAGGAAGTTTCCCAGAGTTGGAGTAACTCAGCGGGGTCAGCCGCATCTGCTGGAGAACAGGATAGGGACGGTCACAGAAGTGCTGGTAGTAAACCGCAGGTCAGGCGGCTATGGAGGCACAAAGTCATTGAATATTTTAATGAGGAAATTGACAGGGTTATTGAGAGTACAGGGCTATCAAAGTTTACAGGGAGGGCAAACAGAGTAATTGAGTTGAGAGGAGAGAAACAACAGCCCACGACCCAATGTTGGAGTAGACTCGATGGGCCGATTGGTCTACTTTGGTCATATTGTCTTATGGCAGTGTGATATGATGGATGTAATGAAGGTTGTCTTTCAGGATTGGAGTATGGTGATGTTTTGCTGCTAACACTTGCTTTGATTATGCCATATGGGAACTACCGGTCAGCAAGGTCTTTTGTCACAACAGTAAAAAGAATAATAACATTGGAAAGTGCCTCAAACCCGGTTCTGGTCTCTGCTGTAGAGGACAGAGGAAGTTTAACCATTTTACAGAAAACATTTCAAACGGCAATTGCTCAAATTCTATTAAGGCTTCCTCACGGGAAACAATACAGTGAAATATGAAATAAAGCCGTATTTGCTGGTCTGAAGGAGCAGTTCTTAGGAAAATAGTGAGCAGAAATGTCGGACTTACTGGGCTTGCAGCTGTTGGACCCATGCCTTGCACAGAGTCCAGCCTTGCTTCTCCTGTTTGATTCCCTCGAAAGCATACTTTATATCCTGTTCAGACGGTACTTTCCTGGCAGTGCGAGGAGGGGAAAATGCGACGTGTGTCTTCTGAAATGTTAAAGCTACTGAGCGGTTGAAGGAACAAAATGGCCGTTCTAATAATACACTGGTGCTACTTGCTGTCTGGCCGGGTGCTTGTAAAAGTATATGTTTTTTATTTTGTATAAATAGAATCTCTTCAGCCACAATGCCGCCACAAATGGGAAAACACTCCCTGAGTGAGTATCTGAAAAAGAGGTGGAGTTTTTTTCACGTATGTAGGTAATAGATTTGATATTCCTCTTGAAGAAAGCGGAAAATGTAGCATGTTCATTGCGGTCGTCCACACAACCTTAGCTCTGATAATGAAGTGTATGCTCGTGAAGCTGTGCAGCCAGTGATGTCCATGCATTGCATTTGCTGCAGTGCTGCAATTGGGGTGGGCGAGTGTACCGACAATGTGAATCATCTGCCACTACTGAGAGGCAGATGGTCGGTCCCAATGGGGAAAGGATCATGACTGTGGGTATCAAACACAACGTGTTGGAATCAGTGTGGTCATCTAGGTTCTCGATTCTCGGAAAGAAGGAGATTTCTATTCTGCTTGGGGCTCAGGCAATGAACACGCCTGCTTTGCCAGAAAGAAACGTTCCCTGGACTTTGCCCCAATGCTGGAGCATTTAAAGCATGAAAGGCTGAATGCTGAAGAATTCACAATCTGATCTGATTGATTATTGAGGGAAGAAGGCAGCATTTCTAATCTCGTTCAAATGCAACACTGAAAATCTAATCAATAATGTAACTGTGTTATTGCTACAACACCCTCACTCACCATCTGGTAGAGAGTGTGATGGGGCCTGGAACGCACTGCGGGGGTAGTGGGGGAGGCAGGATATTCCGTTGAGTTTTAAAATACTTTAGGGACAGGCACATTGATATGCAGCGAAATGGAGGTTGATGGTAGACACATGAGGCAATACGAAAGTGGTCTTGCTATTCAGGATCAGACATGGACATTGTGGGCGAGGGCCTGTCCGGCTGTAGTGTCTCACATGTTTTATATTCTTTCAAGCAAATAATTAGAGGCAGAGCAATACCGAACCAGAAAACAGGATGATCGCCCATCTTGGACTCTGTTGACACTCTGGGGCTTTATCCTATTCGCCGAATTTTGGCCAATAGCCCTCAAACCCTTCCTAAACATCCAGCTGTCCAACTGTTCAGTTTACAGTGCAAATTGTTCTATTCTCACCCCCAGTTCACGAATCATATGCACATTATTCGATCTAACTAAAACAGAAATGCTGAAAAAACCCGTAAAAGTCAAGTCCGTGTCTGATGGGGAAACGAAAACCCGGTAGACACGTTCGGGTAGACGTAGGGTCTTTGTCAAAATTGTTCTTAATTCCATATCACGCGACCAGTGTTCCCCAAGTCCCTTATAAAGATTCCTACACTCGTACTCTTCCTCTCGGCGTGTAGTGGTTACCAAATGACACCGGATACATAGATTTATACCGCGTGGAAAAAAAAACAAGACCCTTGGCCCAACATGTCCCATTGTAAATTAGTCCACCTGCGGACATTTAGAAAGCATCCCCTCCAAACAGTTCCATCCTGTACCTGTCTACTGTTTCTTGAAATGTGTGATATCCCGCTAAAATACCTCTCTGGCACCTGTTCCATACTACCATCCGTCTCGCATTAAATAAAGAAGGATAGTTATTCCCAACTAAAGCTTAACACCAGCCAATTGTGGCGCGGGAGTCACATGGGGGGGGGGTTTGTTAAACAAAGAGAAGTATCCTTCGCAAAACATGCTATTGTAGTTCCTATTATGGACTACAGATCACAGGTAATAAACACTGCTGAAGCTTTCGACAGCCCATATTATTCTTGCATCATGAACCTGCAAACTTCACCTGGTTTCATCATGGTCTCTTCCGTTCCCACAAATGGTCCATCATATGATGGCGCCTGCCACTGGACGATCCCCCCGATGCTGCCACCCCGCCATTGCTGCAGAAATAGCATGGTGTGTGCGGTTGTGCTGACGGTATTTTAATAGCCAGCCTTGTCTGAAGCGGTAAAGCATGACCACACCTCTGCTTGTTTTCAGGAGTCCTTGTACGTGATTTCTAAAGTAGACATATTTTCTTTGGGAACTGAAAGCTGTTTTCAGTTACAAGGCACAAGCGACTGCCAAACTATTGCAGTGGGCATGTTAGCGCTATAAGGGAAAGTTAAACAATACAGCATCTTGGTCGGACATTGAAGGGAGATGGGCTGAAGGGCCGGTTTTGAGATATTGACTCTGTGACTAATGCAGGCGCATTTGGAAAAGTGACCTTACAGGACCAATTCGGGTTAAGGTGAACATGGATTCCAATGTTG